>NC_135221.1:14781587-14806587 GCF_052324685.1 Brachyhypopomus gauderio | reverse complement strand
ATCACATCCTGTGTTTGGTTCTTATTATGTACATACTTCAAACAAACTGCACTGAAATTCGTTTAGAAATGTTCCAAGGTAAACCTGTTAAGGTGGTCCTTGTGAATGAATGAATGAATGAATGAATGTTCGATTTATATAGCACTTATTTAGGCCACACCCGAGTTCAAAAGGAAGCATTCACACTTAGTCTTAAACCGAGCAGAACGACCACACCAGGGTTTGTTCTAATCAAACTAAATCTACTAGTCTGAACACACCCTGAGTTAGCGTTGGTAAGAAACACTGGTAACAGCCGAGTGTAAACAAAAATATGTTTGTGTTGCTATGGCTGCAGTTATAGTCAGTTGGATTTAGATTTTAGTTGGATTTGTTATGTCAAGCACACATTCTCGAAGGCTTATAGGATCGTTTTGTGATTGTAACGCCTGCTTCACGAACTGTACAGACTTGTGTGGCAAACACTTGTCTTTGGTACTGGGTTGTCTAGAAACCCTATGAAAAAACACATGGGTAATATTTGATCAAAACAAATACACTGTAAGTGTTTGTTAGGTAACCCAATCAAAACAAACACACTGTAACTGTTTGTTAGGTAACCTAATCAAAATAAATACACTGTGTTTGTTAGGTAACCCAATCAAAACAAACACACTGTAACTGCTTGTTAGGTAACCTAATCAAAACAAATACACTGTAAGTGTTTGTTAGGTAACCCAATCAAAACAAACACTCTGTAAGTGTTTGTTAGGTAACCCAATCAAAACAAATACACTGTAAGTGTTTGTTAGGTAACCCAGGAGGTAGGAGCTCAGTTTCACGAGGTGTTCACACTTTTAACTAAGCAGAGTCTACACTGCTTCTCCCCACCTGTGGGCTCATTCTGCTGTTCTTCAAGTCTGGATGCGAGACTGTTACCAAGCAACCATGTCATAACTGTGTTTTAGCTAGGTAATGTTAGCTAATTATAACCTTCAAAATGTACCAAAATGACAAAACCGTAATCTCACGTGCTGCCGAAATCAAAGCACAAGTCTTGTTTTGTATTTTAATTAATTCATGTATTTTATTGTAGTTCAGGATGATCTGGCGATACGACAACACATCTCATATTTTCCGCTGCAGGTCCATCATCCCATTGAACTGATAGAAATGTGCACCTTGACTGGCAGGCAAAGCAACTGAACAGCGTAAACATTTGAAACAGATTCTTCCAAAATATCAAAGATGTATTAGATTATTTCAGCACTGCTATTCCAGGCCTCCAGACAGACTCTAGAACATTTACACCTGCATGTCAACAGCATGTTTTTTTTGTTTGTTTGCTTATTTATAACATCACAGAACAAACAGAGCTTCTGAATAGCTGTCTCCCGGTCTGCCTCACTAGCTCTCTCGCCCTCCATCTCTCTCTTTTTTTTCTCTCCCTCTTTTTCTCTCTTCCCTTCTTTCACTTGTGCACATTCTTCATGCTGTTTACCTCTCACTATTTACTGTATGTGTCCCGTGAAGGAAGCAAGGACATTACTCCTCTGTCTCGGTACACAAGAGTGAACCTGACCATGTTCCCTAAGCATTGTGTCATGTGCCTGTACATTGTGTCATGTACTGTTGTATTCTCAAATAAAGACTCAGACAGAGGCAGGTCATAAGAGCTTTGTTCTAGCGAGTGGTCTGTGTGGAACCTCACTGAACCGGTTCACACACAATACACACTGCCTAAGGACTACATACACACACGCACAACCTACTAAGGCATGTTTGAACAACCATATATCAGGTTAAAACCTTTGGAATGTTAACAAGAACAAGATCTTCCAGACACTCCCATATATGCCCACATGGATGGAAGATTGGTGAGGGATTAGTAAATCATACCTAGTCCTTGAAGCAGAATGTCTTGAATGCCTTTTTATATTTAAGCAGAATGCCATTCTAATATGAGAAATGGCCTTTAACTGTCCACATCTAAACCGAGTCCTGTCTCACCACTCCCTCCATCTTCCCTTTCCTAGACAATGATTCAATAGGCCGTGAGGTTCCGCCACCCCTACTGGCTCACACAACATCTCCCCGTCACCGCACCCCGCCACCTCGATCCGAAATGGCCGCCACCAAGAGCGGCTATGAGGGCAAGATCGCCGGTCTGTACGACCTGGACCGCACCCTGGGCAAAGGTCACTTTGCCGTCGTCAAGCTCGCCCGGCACGTCTTCACCGGGCAGCTCGTGGCCGTGAAGGTCATCGACAAGACCAAGCTGGACAGTCTGGCCACGGGCCACCTGCTTCAGGAGGTTCGTTGCATGAAGCTGGTACAACACCCCAACGTGGTTCGCCTGTACGAGGTCATCGATACGCACACCAAGCTCTACCTCATCCTGGAGCTGGCCGACGGCGGCGACATGTACGATTACATCTTGCGTCACGAGGGCGGCATTGCCGAGGATACGGCCAAGACGCACTTTGCGCAGATCGTGCGAGCCATCGCATATTGTCACCGGCTGCACGTGGTGCACCGCGACCTGAAACCCGAGAACGTGGTGTTCTTCCGGCAGCAGGGCACCGTCAAGCTGACGGACTTTGGGTTCAGTAACCACTTCCAACCCGGGACCATGCTGATGACCAGCTGTGGATCACTGGCATACTCTGCCCCGGAGATACTGCTCGGAGAAGAGTATGACGCCCCTGCCGTGGGTAAGCGGATGGATGTGTTTGTGTTTGTGTGTGTCTTCGTGTGTGTGTGTATGTATTTATCTCTGTGTATGCGTGTGTCTGTCTGTGTGTGTTTGTGAGTGTGTGCACATGTTTCTTATCTGTGTATCTTACTTTTCCAAATGTTTACAAATTTCTAAAAATACTCATTAACAATATGTGTGGCACTTCTGAACCAAAACACAAATAGCTCAAACACAGAATAGCATTATTTTAGTTTCACCGAATTCACTTTATTTCACCGAATTCATTATGTTAGCAAGAACAGAACAGCCATCCTAGTACACACAGCACTGAGTGATACACTCCTCACTGTACACATACATACACACTCGTACACACCATTTTCTGAGAACACGGTGGCAGCGGGGGGGGGGGGGGGTGTTGGGCCCTCATGTTGAACAGAGTGTTTGGGTTGGGGGGCCTCATGTTGAACAGAGTGTTTGGGTTGGGGGGCCTCATGTTGAACAGAGTGTTTGGGTTGGGGGCCTCATGTTGAACAGAGTGTTTGGGTTGGGGGCCTCATGTTGAACAGAGTGTTTGGGTTGGGGGGCCTCATGTTGAACAGAGTGTTTGGGTTGGGGAGCCTCATGTTGAACAGAGTGTTTGGGTTGGGGAGCCTCATGTTGAACAGAGTGTTTGGGTTGGGGGGCCTCATGTTGAACAGAGTGTTTGGGTTGGGGGGCCTCATGTTGAACAGAGTGTTTGGGTTGGGGGGCCTCATGTTGAACAGAGTGTTTGGGTTGGGGGGCCTCATGTTGAACAGAGTGTTTGGGTTGGGGGCCCTCATGTTGAACAGAGTGTTTGGGTTGGGGGGCCTCATGTTGAACAGAGTGTTTGGGTTGGGGGCCTCATGTTGAACAGAGTGTTTGGGTTGGGGGCCTCATGTTGAACAGAGTGTTTGGGTTGGGGGGCCTCATGTTGAACAGAGTGTTTGGGTTGGGGGCCCTCATGTTGAACAGAGTGTTTGGGTTGGGGGGCCTCATGTTGAACAGAGTGTTTGGGTTGGGGGCCTCATGTTGAACAGAGTGTTTGGGTTGGGGGGCCTCATGTTGAACAGAGTGTTTGGGTTGGGGGCCCTCATGTTGAACAGAGTGTTTGGGTTGGGGGCCCTCATGTTGAACAGAGTGTTTGGGTTGGGGGGCCTCATGTTGAACAGAGTGTTTGGGTTGGGGGGCCTCATGTTGAACAGAGTGTTTGGGTTGGGGGGCCTCATGTTGAACAGAGTGTTTGGGTTGGGGGCCTCATGTTGAACAGAGTGTTTGGGTTGGGGGGCCTCATGTTGAACAGAGTGTTTGGGTTGGGGGCCTCATGTTGAACAGAGTGTTTGGGTTCCTGTGGAAGAACAAACACTTCCAACTCCAGGTGCTCCTGGAATCATGGCATGTATTTCTGGGTGTGTTTTAGTAAGCAGCTGTAATACTCTTACCGTAACAGTGTGTCTCTCACTACCTCAGTCAGTGTCTCACTACCTCAGTCAGTGTAACTACCTCAGTCAGTGTCTCACTACCTCAGTCAGTGTAACTACCTCAGTCAGTGTAACTACCTCAGTTAGTGTCTCACTACCTCAGTCAGTGTAACTACCTCAGTTAGTGTCTCACTACCTCAGTCAGTGTAACTACCTCAGTTAGTGTCTCACTACCTCAGTCAGTGTAACTACCTCAGTTAGTGTCTCACTACCTCAGTCAGTGTAACTACCTCAGTTAGTGTCTCACTACCTCAGTCAGTGTAACTACCTCAGTCAGTGTAACTACCTCAGTTAGTGTCTTACTACCTCAGTCGGAGTCTCACTACCTCAGTCAGTGTCTCACTACCTCAGTCAGTGTCTCACTACCTGTCTCCATCTATCTGTCTGTGAACAGATGGAGGTCATGGGGAGTTGCAGTGGGGAGACCAAACAGGTTTTTACATTCAGAAAACCTAAACTGGAATCACACAGAAGACTAATGAGCAGGTTTTAGATGGTGAAAGACTCCATCTTGTTTTTGCTGCTTTCCTAACTCACCCCATCTCTACAGCTCCAGCCCCTGATCACAGACAGAGAGGAAGAATAGAGAGATGGTCACAGACAGAGAGGAAGAATAGAGAGATGGTCACAGACAGAGAGGAAGAATAGAGAGATGGTCACAGACAGAGAGGAAGAGGGTTTAGGAGAGAACAAGCATAAGAAAAAAATCACTTCACTCAGGGGGACCGAGGAGGTAGAGGAGTGTCAGGAATACAGTTTCTCTTTCTGTATGTCTCTTAATCTCCCTCTCTCACCCCTCTCTCTCCATCTCTCTCTTTCTCTTTCTCTCTCTCATGTGTGCTCCAATGTATTCTTTCTGCAGGCTTCTATGTGATGGCTTCTGTGTTGCGTTGTTATTAATGTTGTATTTTTGTCATCACTCCTGCTCGGAGCAGCATGTCAGAGTGGGCCGGTAATTCTCACAGAGCCCTGCATGATCCAGGATTAGCCGCACGCGAACTGGGTCAGCATCCTCGGAGATGCAGCCAGCACACACGCACACATACACATGTAGGCACGTGCACACACGTGAGCAGCACATAAGATATTTGGCGCATGGAGCAGACTGCAGAAGCTGTGTGACCTGGTGGAATGGTTTCACCTTGATCTGCAGACACTGATGTCTGTGGAATATGAGATGAGAACCTCTCGAGGGCTACCTCAGTGTTCATTACACTGCCCAACACACTACCTACGACACTGGCCAACACACTACCTAACACACTGCCCCCAACACTACTTAACACACTGCCCAGCAAATTTGCCAACACACTACTTAACACACTGCCTTACACACTGCCCAACACTATGTCCATCACACTGCCCAACACAGTGTCACTCACACTACCTAACACACTGCCCAAGACACTATCTAATACACACACTGCCCAACAGTGTACATTACACTACCTAACACATTGCCCAACATGCTACCTAACACTGCCAAACACAATTTCCGTCACATTACCTAACACACTGCCCAACACAGTGTCCATCGCACTACTTAACACACTGCCACATCACTGCTTTGTTGTGATCCGCACTGCCACAGCATACACACATCCACTCAACCCGATTCAGTGACCCAGACCAAAATCACAAGGGCATTACAAAGTAGTGCTTTCTTGTGTTAAGGGCATTACAAAGTAGTGCTCTCTTGTGTTAAGGGCATTACAAAGTAGTGCTCTCTTGTGTTAAGGGCATTACAAATTAGTGCTTTCTTGTGTTAAGTTTACTTGGCAATAAATGTGTCAGCAAATAAGTACAAGGACAAAACGAGTGGTTTAGATGTTCTGTGAATAAATAAATGAATAACAGTCTTGTGAAAATATATAAACGAATTAATGAATTCTTGTAAGAATATTTGTTAATTAACTTCAGAGTGTGTAGAGGAAGAATGATGTAATCTATTTTGAGAAACAGTAATATGTATTTGGTAAAATAAGAGAGTAAGTGCTGGTTTCATTTAGCTCGATAGCTGTTTATTTGTGTAGTTATATAGGTTTTAACTTTTAGGTTTAGATGTGCAGGTGTGTAACTAGTATGTGTGTATGTGTTTAGATGTGTAGATGTTTAGGTGTTTAGGAGTGTAGGTGTTTAGGTCTGTGGGTGTTTAGGTGTGTAGGTGTTTAGGTGTTTATGTCTAGGTGTGTAGGTGTTTAGGTGTTTAGGTCTGTAGGTGTGTAGGTCTGTAGGTGTTTAGGTCTGTAGGTGTTTAGGAGTGTAGGTGTTTAGGTCTGTGGGTGTTTAGGTGTGTAGGTGTTTAGGTGTTTATGTCTAGGTGTGTAGGTGTTTAGGTCTGTAGGTGTGTAGGTCTGTAGGTGTTTAGGTCTGTAGGTGTTTAGGAGTGTAGGTGTTTAGGTCTGTAGGTGTGTAGGTCTGTAGGTGTGTAGGTGTTTAGGTCTGTAGGTGTTTAGGAGTGTAGGTGTTTAGGTCTGTAGGTGTTTAGGTGTGTAGGTGTTTAGGAGTGTAGGTGTGCTGCTGTTTACTTGCTCTTAAAGGGTTTGCTAAATAATTGATTAATTGAATCATTGGTGCAGGGAGCTGGAAACCCCTAACCTGTGCAGTTCAGGGACACCTTCCCAAAACCAAGGCAGCAATAACTGATCCTGGAAACCTTTCAAGAATCCTGTGTATTTTGTGGCTCTGTGTGTGTGTGTGTGTGTGTGTGTGTGTGTGTGTGTGTGTGTGTGTGTGTGTGTGTGTGTGTGTGTGTGTGTGTAAGAGAAAGAAAAGATATTGCTGAGTTGCTGAGAGCAAGGGATGTTGTGAAGGAGATAAGCTGGAACACGCTGACTCAATAACACATGCATTCTCTCTCTCTCTCACACACACCCTGTCACACACACACACACACACACACACACACACACACACACACACACACACACACAGTCACACACACTCTATCAAACACATACACATTCACACAGACACATACTCTCACACATGCAATATCACACCCTCTCCCACACACACACACACACACACACAGTTCATAGACTCGAATGATTCAGGTGTGTGAGTAAAGAGGCATGTACCGTGTGGGTGTGTTTCCCATTTGGTTTAGCACTCATGGAACATGGCTGCGTTTGGTAACTCAGGGAACGCTGGTGTGTGTGTGTGTGTGTGTGTGTGTGTGTGTGTGTGTGTGTGTGTGTGTGTGTGTGTGTGTGTGTGTGTGTGTGTGTGTGTGTGTGTGTGTGTGTGTGTGTGTGTGTGTGTGTGTGTGTGTGTCCAGGAATTGTGTATGTGTATTGTGTATGCAGTATAACGCAAAGAGGCATCATGCTGAATGAACACGTCTCACATGCATATGCATGCACGCATATACACACACACAGACACACGCACACACGCTCCCTCCCACCATGAATGCGTGCACACACACATGCACACACCCACCCACATGTGCATTTGACATAGACAGGAGCCTGCAGAGTCAAAACAGACCCTTGTGACAAGAGAGGTCCTCATTCACACACCACTGTCACGTTATATAACCTCTGCACGCTGCCACACACACCTCTGTGAGAGACTGACTGTATGAGTGTGTGCCTCTACTCCTGGTACATACAGAACATCTCATGGTATTCATATATGCAACATATATCCGTCTCAGCACCATAAACACTGTGAATTACAAGGTCTAAAACTACTCACATATGTAGTGGCTGACAGAGGCGATGGAGGACAGGTGGTGTTTGAATATATTTGTAGGCAATTTTCTATTTGGTAATAAAAAATATTTAAAAAGCCAATTCAGAGTGGCTGTTCCTCCAGCTCTCTATATGCTCTGTACATCATGTGGCTCTCGGTCCCTGCTGTACACAGATCAGCCTTTTGCCGTGTGAAGTGTTGAGGAGGACGAGACAGGCTGGTCCTGGGACAGACTGATGGAGCTGAGATGAGATGTGGCGTGTGATGTAAGAGGGTGGCCATAACCAGGACTGGGAGGTGTCGGCCCTGCTGTCCGTGCACAGCGCTAACGAACGCAGACGTGACGGGAGTGGAGCAGCGTGGAGAGAGTGAGGGAGGGGAAGAGAGTGGTAGAGAGTGAGGGAGGGGAAGAGAGTGGTAGAGAGTGAGGGAGGGGAAGAGAGTGGTAGAGAGTGAGGGAGGGGAAGAGAGTGGTAGAGAGACACAGGAGCGGTGGCAGAGGAAGAAATGTAGGAGCAGGACAAAAAGGGAGGGAAAATGAAGAAGGGGGGGAGGAAGATATCGAGGACAGGAGGGGACAGGAAGAGGTAAGAGGACAGGAAGAGGTAGGACACATGAAGGGACAGGACAGGTAGGGGTGGGACAGATAGAGAGAAGACAGGAAGGGACAGGAAGAGGGGCTTATGAGGTAGTATTTCCTCTGAAATCCTGTTTTATTAAACAGGAGACAGTGAGGGAGCAGAGGAAGAGGGAGAGGGAGGGAGGGAGAGGGAGAGAGGGAGAGAGGGAGAGGGAGAGAGGGAGAGAGGGAGAGGGAGAGAGGGAGAGAGGGAGAGAGGGAGAGAGGAAGAGGGAGAGGGAGAGGGAGGGAGGAGAGGGAGAGAGGGAGAGCCTGTTCACCCCCACAGTGTCTGACTGATGTTGAAAAAGAGAGGGAAAAAACAGGAGTGACAGTGAAACATGGTGAGAAATTAGAAGAAAATGACAAGTGAGCCCCAGTGAAAGAGTGACAAGATATCTGAGTAGTGAACCCCAGTGAAAGAGCTCAACACATTTGGGTAAAAGAACTGCAGTCACGTCGTTAATCCCTCAAACACACACACACACACACACACACACACACACACACACACACACACACACACACAGCGTATGCAATCTCTTTCCTCAGCACAGAAAATAAGGCGCATGTTGACTGTGGTGATGTTGTAAAGTCTGATTGAATATGATGGGTCTGTCTCAATGCTGAAACACAGTGCTATCTATCGCAGGTTTACCAATAAAAAACAAATGAGCTCTGTGTGTGTGTTTGTGTGTGTGTGTGTGTGTGTGTGTGTGTGTGTGTGTGTGTGTGTGTGTGTACTACTATCAACATTGTGACTATTGTGTGTGGAGAATTGTGTTCCCCTGACAGATATAACAATGTCCATAACCCATCAATCACAGTTACATAACCCTAGTACATAGAGTTGGATGTTTATGTGTGTGTCCAAGTGTGTCCATCTGTATGAGTCTGTGTGTGTGTGTGTGTGTGTGTGTGTGTGTGTGTGTGTGTGTGTGTGAGAGAGAGAGAGAGAGAGAGAGAGAGAGAGAGAGAGAGAGAGAGAGAGAGTTTGTGTTCTCAGTAGGAACAGAAAGTGCAGTGAAGAGAAGAAAAGAGCTATTGTTGGCTGGTTTGACAGCCCTGTTGGGACACTGGTCTTCCCCAGTAAGAGCGTCCCCTGTGACCCCTGTTCGAGCATCCAGCCCCAAGCATGTGAGGAGGCCTGATGCAGCCTGACACTCTTGTAGCTCCCAGAATAATCAGACAGGTAGAAGTAACCCACCAACCAGCAGCTTGGGCACAAGTCAAAACAAATCAAATACCGAGGGAGCTGTGGAATTGCAGGTGTTAACGTCTCAGTGTGAACGGCGTTGAAGCGCTTGCATTCGTCTGGTGATTCTTCTGGTCTGAAATAAAATGATAAAGAACAAAGGTGATGTAAGCAGAACATAATGAAATAAAACACAAACCGCTGATTAAGAAGTAAATGTGAGTGACTCAAATGTAACTAATAGCAGATTTGTTTCATCACAGATTTGCCCAAGTAGAGTATTAAGTTCAGAAGTAAACGCAAACTCTGTGTGGAACTGACTTTATGATGACTTAAGACCTACTTCCAACACCCCATACACACAAACACACATGCGCACACACACACAGCAGTGCAGTACTATGAAAGTAAGCTTCTTCTTTTTTTGGATGGCCATCTTGGACCAGAATAGCGTTCTTCCAGGAGATTGTCTGTGCCCTCTCCCATATGCTTTCCCAGTGACCCATTCACTCCGTTCTGAGTTCAGAATGTTCTGGAGGGGTTTCCAGGGATCTCTGCTTGACCCAGAGGAAGCCTGCTGCTCAGGGAGGGGACAGGAATGCCAGACACACACGCAGGCGGCCGTGCTGGAGCTCAGAGTGCAGGGGTTGGCTGGGTGTGTGTGTGTGTGTGTGTGTGTGTGTGTGTGTGTGTGTGTGTGTGTGTGTGTGGTTACATAAGAACACAGCTGGGTTCCTTCCTCTGAGCACACTCTTCACCTACACTCTTATTAATGACGCACTCAGCACAGTCTGACACATTCCCTCTATGTGTGTGTGTGTGTGTTTTATGACTCCCAGACACACTGGTATAATCAGAGTTGAATTGTTGACTAATATGTGTTATATTTTGCAGGTAATGCAAATATTACGATGTATGATGTGTGTGTTTCAGATATCTGGTCATTAGGAGTGATCCTCTACATGCTGGTGTGTGGACACCCACCATTTCAGGAGGCCACGGACAGCGAGACCCTCACAATGATAATGGACTGCTGCTACACCGTACCGGAGCACGTCTCTGCACAGTGCAAAGAGTGAGAACAATGACACACACACACACACACACACACACACACAAACACACACACATCCGTGGAGTCTAACTGGCTGCTTTTCTCTGTACACCCATCTCACATACACAACCAGCCCAACTCTTCCCCCGTACTGCGTTAGTAACTCTCAGACACCACCACGAACAGGGACCATCACAACTCATTCATCATACATTCATTTATCATACATTTATTATTACATATTTATTTACACACCTCAGCTACTTAGGCCTTGTCAGCCATGCCAGAATTTGTGTGTGTGTGTATGTGTGTGTGTGTGTGTGTGTGTGTGTGTGTGTGTGTGTGTGTGTGTGTGTGTGTGTGTGTGTGTGTGGAATGCAGCCTGACCATAAAAAGAATGGTCTGGAATATTGTTGTCTGTCACCGTCACACTAAACTTTACACTCACTTAACAGCCTTGAGCAGGACCCACTGCATCTGAACATTCTGTACTCTTGCTGTGTACCTCTACTTGGGCCAGCCAATGCCAATAGCCTGATGCATAGAATGACTGTGGAGTTAGCCAATGAGAAATCCTAAGGGGATGAGCTAACACAAAGACTCTCTTATGACCAAAAAAACATTCCAGATCTTTTTAGAATCCATAGTCTTGGGCCAAGTGATGATGTGGTTTGAGTCAGGCCACATGTGGCCCCGGGGAGCCCCTGCTCCTGCTTCAGAGACATTTCAGCAGTGCCTTCTGACTGAATTTAGCTGTTTTATGACTGAACTGATGAAAGGCAGCTGATTGGGAACAGACCAGTGCCCTGTTATATTAACGAGCACAAGCCATGAAACCATGAGCATAAGCTATATTAAAAATGATAAGCAGAAGTCCGTCTTTAGAATACATTTAAACGGTTTCTTAAAAATAATGGTGTTGCACACGAAAACCTTAAGTGGCACTTAAAATGTTTTCTTAAGTGAAATTGTTACACACTCTTGAGGTTTCCCTTAAGTATTGGATTTTCCTTAAGTAATCCCTTTAAAACCAGAGTTTGCTTGACGAGCCGGTTGCTTTAGGATAAATTTATCATGGGAAAAATATCCTTACATTTCGGGGGATTTTGAAGAGGAGAATGTGCCAAGATAGGTTTTTCACAATAAAGAGAGCTCACTCAAACCAGCAGATTCTTCAGCTCTAAAACAAGCGGAAGTTTTGTAATAGGTAGCTGAAACCACAGCCCTCAAGGTGCAATTATTTTTCCTTTACGTGGGATTCAGTAGTGACGACAAAGTGGCCAATCACTGATTACAAAATCCGGGTCTGGAAATCTGATTGGCAGTTTGGAACTGAAAAACTGCTTGAGACTTCCAAAGCTCTGAGAGGTTCCAGGTCTGTTGCCCAATTTCTCCCGTTCTCTGTTTACTTTGTGATGATTCATGCCCTCCTGGGCAGGGAGGTGAGCAGTGAAGCAGGAGACCCGAGTGCCCCCCCCCCAGCTCCTCCGAGTCTCAGACAGCCGCAAATCTGCAGGCTACGAATCCAGTTAGTAACGCCCTCACATGGGACTCATGGGTGGTTGTGGTGCTGCTGTTATCAATACAGTACACACGTGTTATAGCAGGGCTATACACCAAAAACCAGCTCACCAAGGGGTGTGTGTGTGTGTGTGTGTTTGTGTGTGTGTGTGTGAAAGAGACATCTGCACTGGACCGCACAGCCAAACATAGCGACTAGGTCACGTGATTTTTACCCCGATCAAAAGCTCCTTTAATGGGAAGCGGTTCCTTGTCCAGAACACCCATGTCCTTGGGGAGGGCTGATGTGGTGAAGGATCTAGCCTCACTGTCTTCCAGCTGAACTCTGATTCTGATTTTCCTTAATGACGTCTGTATTCTTCCAGCCTGTCCTGGCAAAACATTTTAGAACATCACCGTGGCACAGACCAAAACAGAAACGGGGTGAAAAAGACATTTGGCTCATATTATCTATAACTGTGAAATACTCTGGGTGGAAATAATCCATCTCTCTGTGTTTTCCTGTCAAATAGTATTTTTTGTGGGTATTTTGCTGCTAGAGAGCAGAGCTCAGCTCAGATGAGTGTTACAAAGGGCACAGGCCCAGAGCATGCTAGCACATCTAGAGCAGGTGTGAGGGTGAGCCATCATCTGCTCTGATTATACTAGATTAGCCACTGGGCAAAACAAACATGCCCAAAAATATATACACTGAGAGTGATGTGTCGCCCCCTGCTGGCCATGCTATTTGCATGTATTGACTCAACCACAACCATGAAGTAAAACCATGAAGTAAAACACTCAGACAGAGTAAATAAATGATTGTGGCAGAGTGTATTCAGTCACTCAAACACACATGCATACACACACGTTTGTGCACGCGCGTTCCCACATGTACTGGGAAAGCACAGCCCCGGCTTCCATCCGCATTACTGTGCTCTGCAGGTGCTCATGAATATTAATGAATAGTGAGATAAGCACTTTTGTTTCATTCGTTCTCTTATCACAGTCAGATGCGCCTATGCAAATATGGGCGCCTGTCAGCGGGGCCATGAATATGTATTAGGGTGGTGAGAGCGAGTGGGAAAAGTGAGGCTGAGGAAGAGAGATGAAATAGAAAAGAGATGGATGGATGGAGACAGGCCTTGGGTGGGGACGACAGTCAGCTTGTTTGTGGGGGGGGGTCCATTTCTGATTTATTTGTTCTGCTGATAAGTTGAAATAACACTTCCATCTCACCTTCTCTTTCTCTTTTTTTTCTTTCATCTGTCCTCTACTTTTTACCTTTTTTTCTCACTCCCTTTATCTCCCTTTCTCCCTATCTCTCTTTCTCACTCCCTCTCCCTTCCTCTCTTTCTCACTCCCTCTCTATCTTTCTCCCTCCCTCTCCCTCTCTCTATCTACATTTCTTTCCCCTCAGCCTCATCTCACGGATGCTACAGAGGGACCCTTCTAAGCGGGCCGGCCTGTCTGAGATCGAGGGTCACCCCTGGCTCCAGGGCACCGACCCCTCGCCGGTGGTACCCAGCACTGTCCCCCTCACCTCTCACCGCTGCCTCTCAGCTGAGGAGCACCAGCTCATTCTGCAGGCCATGACGGCAGGAAGCATCGCTGACAGGGACACCATCCAGGAGTGAGAGCTCGCAAACGCACTCACTGCACATTCTTCATATCTTAATTAAAATCATCTGGAATACTTTAATTATATAACATTATTAAATACATTATATGTGAAATGTTTCTCGGGAGACATTTTTTCTAAGCTATTTTGTACAGATCATTATAGTCCAGTTGTTGACTATTTAGGAGTTGTAATTGGTTTATTGTTTTTCACATTACATTTCGTTGGACAGACATTAATTTGTTATTATTTATTGTAATTTATTTATATTACAAAATTGTATTATACCATTACAACGTAACATTAATTACAGTGTAAGACACTGTGAAACACCCTGTAACAACCATCAGACATATTCTTTGCTCTTCTGAAGAAATTATTAGTCTGTGGATAATGAGTACAGAGAGTCAATGTGTATTACTATGTTGCATTACAAGAGCGGCCAGGTTGATCGTGTGTGATCTTGTGGGTAATGGTGGTTTTCTGTGTGTATCAGGGCCCTGGAGGCAGACAGATATAACCACATCACGGCCACGTACTACCTTCTGGGGGAACGTATCCTGCGTGACAAGCAGGAGCAGAATGGCCTCATTCCCGAACAAAGACTTACACAGTGAGAGAAACCCACACACACACACACACACACACACACACACACACACAGTTCAGTAGTTTCCCTGCTCAAAAAAAACCTCATTCACATAATGTAAACCTCACAGATAAAACGATATTTAACTCAAGGTGTTAAGCTGTGAGGATTCATGACTATCCATGACTGCCCATTCTGTGAAGTCATATTATACCCTGTGTCTGGGATTCCTTCAACAGGAGACCCTTATCTGAGCCACTGGACTTGGTAGAAGGCAGAAGCCATCAAGTCGACCCTCTGAGAGGGATTTCTCTGGCTCCTGTGGCCCCTCTGGGTTCTCTGTCTCCAGGGTTTGTCCGTCGGGGCGTGTGTGAGTCTGGAGACCTGCTGGCCCCCAAACCCAGCCAGCAGGACACCTCCTTTGCAGATTTTGGGAGCCCGAGTCCCTGTCTGGGTCTCAGCTTCCGCTCAGTGACCCCAGAACAACCACCAGCAGTGAAAAGTCTCGGAGCCCTACAACAGATCTGTGAAGAAGAAGAGGAAGAGGAGGATGAAGGGGAACCCATTAAATCCACTCTGCATGCCAGCCTGCTACCATCAGAGCCGTCCTCTGAGTCTTCCTGTGGACATTGCTCGGTGTCAAAGTCTTGTGGTAGTTCAGAGCAGATGGACGTGACGTGTCAGGGGAGAAGCAAGGGGAAGAAACCGTGCAAAATCCTAGAGGAGGAGGTGCTTGAAGAGGAGGAGTTGCTTGAAGAGGAGGGGGCGGAGCATGGTAAAAAGCGGGAGTTCCCTCTTTTAGCAGCTCGTTCAATCGGAGTCGCAGAGGAGCAGCAAGGTCTCATAGAAAATGAAGAGACTCAGCCCCTCACTCAGGACACCTACCACCCTGAAGAACCACCCAATCCAGGGGAGGAGGAGCTTCTCAAAGCCTCAGATAGGCCCGAAGAGGGCAGAGAGATGGGCGTGGCTCCGCTGGTACCCACTCTGGATGCTGTGCAGTGTTGCTGGGGCCAGCGTGAGACCTCCACCCACACTCTGGAGACCAACAACAACACGCCCTCCAAGCCAAGGCTGCCGGACGCCGGCGTCATCTCCGGCGGCTCGCCCCGCCCGCTTCCCAAGAACCACTGCGTGGACGTGCGTCCGGACACGGTCGAGACACGCCGGGTGGGGGGAGACAGTGGAGAGAAGACGGAGGAGACGCAGACCAAACTTCAGCCGGGGAAGCGAGGGTCCCGGGACGGAGTTGCCGAGACGGCCGCCCGGGTCGAGCCCGGCAAGAACAAGAACGTGAACCTGCGGGAGCGACTGCTGCAGTTTCCCCTCTGTGAGAAAGCCCTGTCCTTCAACATCCAGCCCACCTCCAAAGAGAAACTGCTCCCTTTCGCTCAGTATAACTGTTGCCATGTCCTGTAGGGGGAGACAGAGAGAAAGGGAGAGCGAGAGGATAGGGTGAGAGAGAGAGAGAGAGAGAGAGAGAGAGAGAGAGAGAGAGAGAGAGAGATGCGGAGGGAAGGAGAATGAGTGCATGCTTCTCTCTTTCCAGGAAAGGCTCCATGGGTGTGTAATCTGTCCAGACCCCTCAAGCATCCCATGGTTCACCCTCCCCTGCCTCTCAACCACCAGTAGTTTGTCTTTAAAGACACAACATGTGTCTTCTTCTCTTACTGTGACCTCAGAGGTGCCCTGGCTTCACACAGACAGCACCCACCCCACTTACCGTACATACCCTAGGTCCCTCCGCCCTTTTCCCCCAGAATCCCCTGCTGCTTTCCTGTGTGGCGGCTAACCTCCTAGCGCTGCTGTGTACATAGATAGCTATTGACTGATGCCACTCGATGTGCTGTGTGCTCAGTGACCTTTATTAGACATAGCGTATGACTTGCAAGTGTAGGAGCACCCTGTTTAATACAATCGCTTGTTGTTTTGCACTGTAATGGTCTCCCCAGAGCAGAGCTTGAGCTGAAAAGAAGCCATGAGCGGGAGACGGGAGGGGGGGGGTTGTTGGTTCAAACACATGGCTAGCATTCCCATTCACCATTTAGCATGGCGCTGTTGAAATTACTACTAAGCGTGGGCTGCTAGCTGTCATCTATGACCAGTCGTCTAGGTAGTACGTATATTGTAATTTGCAGTATAGGATGGACTGGTTAGATTGTTCCATGAATAGGGTCAAGAACCCCTGACTGAACGCGTTGCTAGCTTTATAAGGGTGGAGTTCCTGAGTTCCTCACACTGTCATCTTCACCATCTTCAAGTCTCAAAGGCAGATATGAAAGTGACAGTCAGACAGCGCAATGCTGGGAAGGGTCTGGCAACCGCAGACCTGTTGCCATGGTGCAGTACGCCACTGTCGCTACAGCAGAGGCACAACACATGGACGGAAACGCTTCTCTACCACAGCACGGATACGGAAGCATGCTCAGTTAGCATTAGCATCACGCTAGCTGGGGTGACCAGGGAAAGACATTTTTCCAAGAGAAAAGGACTTTTAACAGAGGTTGTTGTGACTTTGTGTGATAAAGGACATTATCAGACAACAGAAGGCTGGTCTTCCTCAAGCTATTTTTTTTTTTGTTTGTTTGTTTCAAATGGTCACTCTTGAACATGAAATTCTTATCATATTAGAGCCTTATGAAGGGTATATGGGAGACATGGAGACATATGACTTCACACCATTGGTTTTATGTTGCCTTTTATTTATGTTGTACTTTTTTTTTTTGTTTTTCTACATATGACGACGTGCTTGAGAGAGCAAAACGGTTTGGTTGTGTAATCTTGAAATATCGATTTGACTTCATTGTGTGCCTCTGTACAGTCAGGACTGCTGAGCACACATCCTCTCAGTATAAGCTCTACCACACTTCTGCTCCTGTAGTGCGTGTATATTGTTTTGGGCATGTGTGTCATTATCTGTGTAAGCTATACGCTATAGACATGATGTGTTTTGACCTAACAAACCATTCCACGAAACTAGCTTCTCTCTGTGTCACAAGTTGTCAGTTACACATTTTCCACTGAAATGACCTCAGCATCATAAAAGAGGTTATGAGATTTTTTAAAATGTGATAGAAAATATATTTAGGACTATTGCTTAAAAGCTTCAAGTTATCTCTTGTAACAGTTGCGGAAATTTGTGCTAAATTAACAAAGCTAGACATAGTGCAGATTAATACAGAAACGTGGTTTTGGTTTAGTTACTATTGCACACCTCTAAATCTGCGCTGATTAGTGTGTCAGTCACATGTGCAGGTGTAAGTAGCCCCGCCCCCCTGTGTGTCATATACAGGTGTAAGTAGCCCCACCTCCTGTGTGTCGTGAGGGTTGCTGGAGCAGAGGTGGCTACACTGAGGTGGGATGAGTCTCGTGAGTTTACTGTTTAGTGTTAAACACAGGTGCAGACAGAACAGATTTGTGGCACGCCGACAGCTTCTCACACTACGGGTCGTCTAGAAGAGCCGCAAAAACCAGCACTGGCAGAAAATGCTCTACTTTGAAGAAGGTTTCGTGGGGTAGTTATTTCAGCAGTGACTAATTTAGGTGTAATCAAGATTCCATAATCCAGACACACCGTAAATATGCTCATTTTTACAAAAGAAAACATAGATGTGGATGTCCAGGGGCTTCACTGATCTGCAGGGTCACGAGGGTCATTAGCCATGTAGTGTGTCAGAGGCAGCTCAGCATTCATTGTTCAGAAGTCTACATTCTTAAAAGTTAATGTTAATGCTGTAGAAAATGCTGTTTAGGGTTTCTTCAGCAACTTTTGTAGAGGTTCTGTTTAACACACACACACACACACTACCAGGTATGGTGTGTGTTATGTAGTTACTCTGCAGTTGCATAACGGTGTCCAGAATTTATTCAATATGACTATAGTGTCATGTTATTATTCTGTGATTCTTCAGACTATGAAAAACATTTAAATATTTAACAAACAGTGTATACCAGTGTGTTGTAAAATACAAACCTGACCCTGTTACTGATTCGCAAAGAAACTTGTAAGATACTGAATAACAGCAGACGTAGATTCCAGGATCACACATAGGACAGAAGAATAGCTCTCAACTCACTCATTCTCTCATTCATTCTCACTCACTGTCTCAGTTGTCTGTTTTCTCATTCTGTCTCCAGTCTACCACCCAGCTGGAATCACTCTCCAGGGAGAGAGTCCCAGCTGAAATCACTCTCCAGGGAGAGAGTCCCAGCTGAAATCACTCTCCAGGGAGAGAGTCCCAGCTAGAATCACTCTCCAGGGAGAGAGTCCCAGCTAGAATCACTCTCCAGGGAGAGTCCCGGCTGGCTAAGTCTACAGTTTCATTGACCCTTATTAAAATTATGACTCTGTTTCAATGAGATTAATTTATTTTTATATTTATTTATTAAAATGGATTAAACCAAACCAACATGTTGTGTGGTACCGTTATTTCTAATGAACACACACAGACTATAGAAGTGCAGGTTTTTATTAAGAGTAAGGGCTGAGTGCATTAGTGGTGACACCATACCCGGTTCGGCACTGAAGTGGTTGCAGTCGTTCAATCTGCTCTTTGCATTCTTATAATAGCTGCGCTATAAAGCAGTGGATGTATAATTTAGTGAAGGCATCAAAGGGCCACTGGGCCATGGCACATCACAGGCCTGCAAGGCTCAGAGTGCTGCTGAGAACTCTTTGGTTTGTAGAAGACATAGTACAGTCAAATTTAAATCGCAGGGTAAAGAGTCACTTAAAGCCTGTAAATAGTGTGATTTGTCTCCTGTTTGGGTTTTAAAATTACACAGTGCATTGACATATTGACAACTTACCTACATACAATTTTCTCACTTAAAAAAAGCATTTAAAATGTCAAACCTCAACATAGGTCTGCTTTAAAGGAGGAGGGAGGAGTTCATATGTTAATTTCACATAAGGCTAATAAATTGCAGTAAGGTGGGTTTAACAAACGAACTTCAGCATGTTTTCTTTACATTTTATCATACACACTACTACCCCTACTGTAGTGTACATACCACACCTAGTTTCTACTTCTCTGTACAGTTTTTAACTGTTGAAAAATCCCCAACTTCAACAAGCCTTTTTGTTATTCCACTGTAGCCCTCTAGGGGGAAGCACTGTGTCCAACTTCTTTCTTGTTCTATTACTCCCTGGGGATGTAGGCACCACCCTTTGGCACACCACACCAAGTGGTGCAACAGAAAGCTAAGTACACAATGCATAAATGTAATGGCTTAGTAACCAGGCAACTGCACACCTCTGGTTAGCTCCGCCTCCAGCAGCGTGACTCAGGGTTTGAGCGCGGCAGGACCATGTGGGCGTTTCACTTTCTGTAAGGTGATAGGAGGAGTTTGGCTGTCAGTCACCAGTGTAACTTGGACCCTAAGGTCCACAAACTCATTGTGATGTGAAAAAGCATGCTGTAATACTACAGTAACAATAGAATCTATAAACAATATCTCTGGATCCAATAGGGTTGAATATGGGAGCATTGGGGTATCCATCAGACTAAAGAATTGCAGCTGTGACCCAAACCCCAACATGCTAATGATAACCATAACACCTCATCTCTAAATTCAAAATCTTAGTTCATAAAATAAATGATATATGAATAAATGATAAACCTAGCCACAGTAAACCGGCCCCACTGCCAAACACAAGAGGTCTGAACGCAGGGGCCAGAATCAGCAAACTCTGCACTACCTGCTGGCTCAGGGCTTTCATGGAACGATACTCAATCTGCTCCCTCTTGATCCGGACCCAGTCCGGTTCGTCAGGAATCATGAACGCCAAAATGAGCTTCACCACGATAAGAACATGCTGTGGAACGTGAAGACACATTCGGAAGTGATGGAAAAGCTTCAAATGCGACAGGTTCAACTTAGTGGATAATTAACACCAAAGAGTGCAGTAAAACATACACTTCAAGAAGTGCGTAAACGTTGCATATCGTAAGGTCAGTTCATCTAAAGGCATTAATGTGTTTGGCCTGGTGGTTAGGCAACTGGTCTTGTGACCGGAGGGTCGTGGGTTCGATCCCCAGACCTGAGGCCATGACAGAGGTGCCCCTGAGCAAGGCCCTTAACCCTCAATTGCTCATTTGTATAAAAAATGAGATAAAAATGTAAGTCACTCTGGATAAGGGCGTCTGCCAAATGCCATAAATGTAAATGTAAATTAGCTACAGCAAATATGAAGATGTTAGCTATTTAGCCGTGTATGACAGGGCATGGCCATGTGTGTTTAGGCTCTGACCTCGACGAGAATAGCCAAGAGAAGCACGCTGCTAGGGTTTAGGGCGTTATTCTGGATGAAGGCCCTCACCAGCGGAGCCATCAGGAACAACCAGCAGTTTGAGAGCACTGAGACAAAACCCAGCAGCTCAAATGCTACCTGAGGAGCACACACACACACGCATGCACGCAGTAACAGACAGAACAATACCCACACATACGCACAGTCACAGTCAATGTTCCATATTGACATGCTTTCCTATGATTAAATCAGGAATAATAAAGCAGTTCAATTCAACAAAGCTATCATACAATATATAGGCTAATTACATTTCACTGCTGGGCTGAAAACCTGCAACCCAAGTGTTACCACACACTCTCCACAGGTGTGGATACATGCAGATGTGTGTATCAAAGGAGGTCCTAGCACCGCTTTGAAAGATTACAGGCAAAGATCAAAGGCAAATAAGTCAAGCATATGTCTAATCTCTGTTCTTCTAAACGGAGCCACATTTTATCATGAACAATGACACACACACACACACACACACACACACACACACACACACACACACAACCACCAGGCTCTCAACAGGAAGCACAGCGTCAGACTCTTCCTGCTCTGAGGAGTTAGCCCCGCCCCATCTCACCTGCCACACCCCTATGCTAGCCTCGGGTGGAGCAAATGGTTTGCGGAACAGGCGGCAAATCTTGTAGGCGTCGCCACGGATCTCTGTGATGTTGTTGAGCAGCAACAGAAGTGCCGTGAGGGGATACACACACGAGAACAGACTCAGATATCCAAACTGCACAAGCAGCTCAATGTACTCTGCAAACAAACCCTGAACACACACACACACACACACACACACACACACACACACACACACACACACACACACACACACACACACACAGAGGACAAAGAGAAGTAAATAAAGGGAGTGAGGATTGCTGGGAGCCATTTAACTTATATGATTGTGTTGTCATTTATTACAATACGCAACATGAAGGCTATTTAATGGGTTTCACTCACAATTACTCTTCAAAGAAAAAACGGCTCATGAATGACTCATACAACCTTTCACCCACACTGTGGCAGGAGTTGCAGCTAGCCACCCCACCTGGGACTCGAACCCACGTCCAACAGCTCTGACCACCGCACCAAAAAGCCAGCACAGTGACCACAGCACCCATTTAACCTTACTCAGAGACACTCTCCCTCACACCACCCTCCCCATTGGAGTATCTCTCACTCCTATCCACTCACTCACATTTAACTCACATGGCACACTCTTACTCCCTCACTTATTCACTCTCTCACTAATAAGTACACAGTCACTCTGCACTCTTCAATCACACTCCTAAACTAATCGACTCTCTCACAGCCACTCAGTGACTATCTCCTGCCCCACACGTATTCATCCCCTCACTAACACTCACTCACTCTCCTACATTCTCACTCCCAGTCACAATCTGACTCCGTCTCTCCCCGTCTCACTCCCCATCTCCTCTCTCCTCCCCCGAGCTCCTACCATCTCTACTCGAGCCTGGTTTGAGTGAGGAAAGGAGACAGAGGGGAACGCAGCTCACGGGAAATGGAGGCTGACTCCCCTCCGCCTGCATGTGGTCGGCCGCCGGGTCGTCCTCCTTCAGCTCCTTCTGGGAGGAGCCATAGATGCGGTCCACGATGTACGGCACCATCACCTCCGTGAACTGGTTCACCACCTGAGACAGGATCAGCAGCGACGACAGCCTCTGCACACACCAGGGGTCACGCCAGAGGTCATGTCGTGGGTCAACGCTAACAATGGTCACACGTGACGTTTGATGTGTGAAGAACAGCACTCACCTTACGGAGCAGGGGCAGGTCCTGCTTGAAGAAGGCGATGTGGAACAACACAGCAAAGTTGTTGAAAAAGGTGAACTGGAAGGCAGAGAGAGGGAGAGAGAGGGAGAGAGAGGGAGAGAGAGGGAGAGAGAGGGAGAGAGAGGGAGAGAGAGTGAGGAGGGAGAGAGAGTGAGGAGGGAGAGAGAGGGAGAGAGAGGGAGAGAGAGGGAGAGAGAGGGAGAGAGAGTGAGGAGGGAGAGAGAGGGAGAGAGAGGGAGAGAGAGGGAGAGAGAGGGAGAGAGAGGGAGGAGGGAGAGAGAGTGAGGAGGGAGAGAGAGGGAGAGAGAGGGAGAGAGAGGGAGAGAGAGGGAGAGAGAGAGAGAGAGAGGGAGAGAGAGGGAGAGAGAGGGAGAGAGAGGGAGGAGGGAGAGATTAAATTTTGCACTTTAAATAGCTCTAAATTTGTAATACTGCTCTGGGATTCACACTTATCAGCAATGGAAATACACCTGGGACTTTCAGAGTAGAACACCTGCTGTAGTTTTACTATTATTAATAGTCCTATGAGAAAGCAGACCAGAGCTGAGCCCTGAGGGAGAGAGAGACAGAGAGACAGAAAGAGAGACATAGAGTGTGAGAGAGAGAGAGAGAGAGAGAGATACAGAGAGAGAGTGAGCGAGAGAGAGAGGCTTCGACTTTTATTATCACATATGATACTCCTTTTTAGAAACCTTTTCTCTCCCTCCACATACTAACTGTACATGTACCCAACACTCATATACCCACTAACAGGCTGTGTGTACTGCCCACAGTCTCTGCTAAAACAGAAACACCACACACACATATTAAGCACCTCAGCACCAACAACACACACAATATGAGCAACACGTCTCCTTAAGTCACCGATTTAAGGCATTTACGCTAATTTACATTAATAAGAGGGAAGATAAGACACAGCTAAAAAGAAGAGAAACAGATAACACCACGCAACATTGTTGGGGACAGACACGTGGAGAGAAACGCAACATTGTTGGGGACAGACACGTGGAGAGAAACTCAACATTGTTGGGGACAGACACGTGGAGAGAAACTCAACACTGTAGGGGACAGACACGTGGAGAGAAACTCAACACTGTAGGGGACAGACACGTGGAGAGAAACTCAACACTGTTGGGGACAGACACGTGGAGAGAAACGCAACAATGTAGGGGACAGACACATGGAGAGAAACGCAACACTGTAGGGGACAGACACGTGGAGAGAAACGCAACACTGTAGGGACAAGACACGTGGAGAGAAACGCAACACTGTAGGGGACAGACACGTGGAGAGAAACGCAACACTGTAGGGGACAGACACGTGGAGAGAAACGCAACACTGTTAGGGACAGACACGTGGAGAGAAACGCAACACTGTAGGGGACAGACACGTGGAGAGAAACGCAACACTGTTGGGGACAGACGCAACACTGTAGGGGACAGACACGTGGAGAGAAACACAACACTGTTGGGGACAGACACGTGGAGAGAAACGCAACACTGTAGGGGACAGACACGTGGAGAGAAACGCAACACTGTAGGGGACAGACACGTGGAGAGAAACGCAACATTGTTGGGGACAGACACGTGGAGAGAAACGCAACATTGTTGGGGACAGACACGTGGAGAGAAACGCAACACTGTAGGGACAAGACACGTGGAGAGAAACGCAACACTGTAGGGGACAGACACGTGGAGAGAAACGCAACATTGTTGGGGACAGACACGTGGAGAGAAACGCAACATTGTTGGGGACAGACACGTGGAGAGAAACGCAACACTGTTGCCTTCAGAGCATGACGACAATGCAGAAGTGGTTCTGAGTTACATGCACATTCGTTCAAACCAGACATCTATTTGCGGTTTATAGAACATAATGTTTTTATTTGCATGTATAAGAAGATAATGCTTTTAGTGGACTGGTAGCGACCAAGCAGAAGAGTGAGAGACTGAACAAATGAATGGAGAAGAGAAAAGAGAAATGAGAGTAGCTGGGTAGATGGACTCACCACCAGAACCTTAGCAGTGTGATGTTTCTCAAAGGATGATTCCTCTCTATGGTTCTCTGATGGAGGAAAAGAGGGGGGGAAGGGAGAGAGAGAGAGAGAGAGATAGAGAGAGTCTGTATCATTTTAAACAGCATCATTTCACATTCTTGGGCTCAATGGTAAGTCTTCTTACATCATAACTACACTCTGCTCTGAAGTACTCTTCCTCTAATGTAGCACTTCTTCTACCATACACTCAGTCCCACAAAATTAAATACATCATCACCTAACCAGGCACACCAGCCTGTCACTAAGCAACAGCCTCTTCACCTAAACATGCACACCAGCCTGTCACTAAGCAACTGTCTCTTCATCTAATCATGCGCACAAGTTTGTAACTAAGCAACAACCTCTTCACCTAACCACACACACCAGCCTGTGTACTTGTGTCAAAAC
>NC_135221.1:14766587-14776587 GCF_052324685.1 Brachyhypopomus gauderio | reverse complement strand
AGCCCTCCTGTCCACACCTACATTAACACACTAATGCAGCCCTCCTGTCCACACCTACATTAACACACTAATGCAGCCCTCCTGTCCACACCAACATTAACACACTAATGCAGCCCTCCTGTCCACACCAACATTAACACACTAATGCGGCCCTCCTGTCCACACCTACATTAACACACTAATGCAGCCCTCCTGTCCACACCAACATTAACACACTAATGCGGCCCTCCTGTCCACACCAACATTAACACACTAATGCAGCCCTCCTGTCCACACCAACATTAACACACTAATGCAGCCCTCCTGTCCACACCTACATTAACACACTAATGCGGCCCTCCTGTCCACACCAACATTAACACACTAATGCAGCCCTCCTGTCCACACCAACATTAACACACTAATGCAGCCCTCCTGTCCACACCAACATTAACACACTAATGCAGCCCTCCTGTCCACACCAACATTAACACACTAATGCAGCCCTCCTGTCCACACCAACATTAACACACTAATGCAGCCCTCCTGTCCACACCAACATTAACACACTAATGCAGCCCTCCTGTCCACACCAACATTAACACACTAATGCAGCCCTCCTGTCCACACCTACATTAACACACTAATGCAGCCCTCCTGTCCACACCAACATTAACACACTAATGCAGCCCTCCTGTCCACACCAACATTAACACACTAATGCAGCCCTCCTGTCCACACCAACATTAACACACTAATGCGGCCCTCCTGTCCACACCAACATTAACACACTAATGCGGCCCTCCTGTCCACACCAACATTAACACACTAATGCAGCCCTCCTGTCCACACCAACATTAACACACTAATGCAGCCCTCCTGTCCACACCAACATTATCACACTAATGCAGCCCTCCTGTCCACACCTACATTAACACACTAATGCGGCCCTCCTGTCCACACCTACATTAACACACTAATGCAGCCCTCCTGTCCACACCTACATTAACACACTAATGCAGCCCTCCTGTCCACACCAACATTAACACACTAATGCAGCCCTCCTGTCCACACCAACATTAACACACTAATGCAGCCCTCCTGTCCACACCAACATTAACACACTAATGCAGCCCTCCTGTCCACACCAACATTAACACACTAATGCAGCCCTCCTGTCCACACCTACATTAACACACTAATGCAGCCCTCCTGTCCACACCTACATTAACACACTAATGCAGCCCTCCTGTCCACACCAACATTAACACACTAATGCAGCCCTCCTGTCCACACCAACATTAACACACTAATGCAGCCCTCCTGTCCACACCAACATTAACACACTAATGCAGCCCTCCTGTCCACACCAACATTAACACACTAATGCAGCCCTCCTGTCCACACCAACATTAACACACTAATGCAGCCCTCCTGTCCACACCAACATTAACACACTAATGCAGCCCTCCTGTCCACACCAACATTAACACACTAATGCAGCCCTCCTGTCCACACCAACATTAACACACTAATGCAGCCCTCCTGTCCACACCAACATTAACACACTAATGCAGCCCTCCTGTCCACACCAACATTATCACACTAATGCAGCCCTCCTGTCCACACCAACATTAACACACTAATGCAGCCCTCCTGTCCACACCAACATTAACACACTAATGCAGCCCTCCTGTCCACACCAACATTAACACACTAATGCAGCCCTCCTGTCCACACCAACATTAACACACTAATGCAGCCCTCCTGTCCACACCAACATTAACACACTAATGCGGCCCTCCTGTCCACACCAACATTAACACACTAATGCAGCCCTCCTGTCCACACCAACATTAACACACTAATGCGGCCCTCCTGTCCACACCAACATTAACACACTAATGCAGCCCTCCTGTCCACACCTACATTAACACACTAATGCAGCCCTCCTGTCCACACCTACATTAACACACTAATGCAGCCCTCCTGTCCACACCAACATTAACACACTAATGCAGCCCTCCTGTCCACACCAACATTAACACACTAATGCGGCCCTCCTGTCCACACCAACATTAACACACTAATGCAGCCCTCCTGTCCACACCAACATTAACACACTAATGCGGCCCTCCTGTCCACACCTACATTAACACACTAATGCAGCCCTCCTGTCCACACCAACATTAACACACTAATGCGGCCCTCCTGTCCACACCAACATTATCACACTAATGCAGCCCTCCTGTCCACACCAACATTAACACACTAATGCAGCCCTCCTGTCCACACCTACATTAACACACTAATGCAGCCCTCCTGTCCACACCAACATTAACACACTAATGCAGCCCTCCTGTCCACACCAACATTAACACACTAATGCAGCCCTCCTGTCCACACCAACATTATCACACTAATGCAGCCCTCCTGTCCACACCAACATTAACACACTAATGCAGCCCTCCTGTCCACACCAACATTAACACACTAATGCAGCCCTCCTGTCCACACCAACATTAACACACTAATGCAGCCCTCCTGTCCACACCAACATTATCACACTAATGCAGCCCTCCTGTCCACACCAACATTAACACACTAATGCAGCCCTCCTGTCCACACCTACATTATCACACTAATGCAGCCCTCCTGTCCACACCAACATTAACACACTAATGCAGCCCTCCTGTCCACACCTACATTAACACACTAATGCAGCCCTCCTGTCCACACCAACATTATCACACTAATGCAGCCCTCCTGTCCACACCAACATTAACACACTAATGCAGCCCTCCTGTCCACACCTACATTAACACACTAATGCAGCCCTCCTGTCCACACCTACATTAACACACTAATGCAGCCCTCCTGTCCACACCAACATTAACACACTAATGCAGCCCTCCTGTCCACACCAACATTAACACACTAATGCAGCCCTCCTGTCCACACCTACATTAACACACTAATGCAGCCCTCCTGTCCACACCAACATTAACACACTAATGCAGCCCTCCTGTCCACACCAACATTAACACACTAATGCAGCCCTCCTGTCCACACCTACATTAACACACTAATGCGGCCCTCCTGTCCACACCAACATTAACACACTAATGCAGCCCTCCTGTCCACACCTACATTAACACACTAATGCAGCCCTCCTGTCCACACCAACATTAACACACTAATGCAGCCCTCCTGTCCACACCAACATTAACACACTAATGCAGCCCTCCTGTCCACACCTACATTAACACACTAATGCAGCCCTCCTGTCCACACCAACATTAACACACTAATGCAGCCCTCCTGTCCACACCAACATTAACACACTAATGCAGCCCTCCTGTCCACACCAACATTATCTCGCCATCAGAGGAGGAAAACGTGATTTGAGTTTTGTAAGGGTGTGCGTTGCATCATACCGCTTCTGAAATTATTATTGAGCAGACATCATTATTGCTGATGAATATCTGATAGTATAAAGTATAATTAGGTGATATCTGTGTTAACTGTAATACCGGTGCCTGTTGGATCTTCACATCTGACCACTGATGACACAGGGTCGGTTCTGCTCACCTCCTGAGCTGTGGGCGGCTGAAATAACGCCCATGATCCACTGCTTGGTATTGGGCTGGACGTTCTCAGCCAGCTGGATCAGAACCAGTGGCTCCACTTGGCCGGAGCTGCAGCAGGGACAGGTGACCTTGGACCAAGACTCTGACCCCATGAGTAGCGCTGCATCACACACGGTGTCCTGGGGCTGTTTTGGGGATGACATTATGGCGTCCCTGTGTACAAACAACAGTGCCAGGGAGCTGTGAATTGCTCCTACAGTTTTTTTCATGAATTTCAAACAAGAGCATCAAAACGCAGCACGCACACTCCAGTCTGTTAGCACAACCTGTGATGTGATGTGGGTAGATTATCAGGACTCTTGAGAACGAGTGAACCTCAAAGCCTTTTTGTCGGTATGTTCAGCATTTTTATCATTACAGTATTATTATCGTTATATAACTGAATAAGATTCCAGCCAAGTAACTGCAGAAGATATGTAGAGAAATATAAAATTGTAGTAATGTTTCCAGAGAAACAGGTCATCATTTCGGACAGAGATCCTACAGCTATGCATACACTTTACTACAATATATATATATATATATATATATATATATATATATATATATATATATATATATATATATATATATAATTATACTATCTAAATAGTATAATTATATATATATATATATATATTGTAGTAAATATTGTAGTAAATAATAATAATAATAATATTGTAGTAAATATAGTATAGTAATATAGTATAGTAATATAGTATAGTAATAATAGTATAGTAATAATATTAATAATAGTATAGTAATAATATTGTAGTAAATATAGTATAGTATATATAATTATACTATATAAATTGTAGTAAAGTACACAAAGTTTCCAGTACACCAAATGAGTTGGTACCACCTATCTAACGTTAGCACTGTGCCGTCTGTATGGGTATTTCTGGAGATTGGCTGCCCCAACTCTGGAGTAAGGTGGAGCAGACGGGGGTGTCGGCGCAGGTGACCAACCACTTCATGTGGGACGATGACAAGATAACCAGCAATGCAAATTCCTCAAGAGGACGATTAAATAAACGCACGGACGTAATTTGGGGGGGGGGACGGGGACGGGGGGGACATGTCCCCCCCCACTTTTTCAAAAGCCGGCTTTGGTCCCCCCCAGTTTTTACGGTTAAAACCAAATATTTAAATAGCGACGAATCCATGTCCCCCCCACTTTTGAAATCAAACGTCCATGAATAAACGGGTATGTGTGAATCGGGCTTGACTGGGTGCGACCCCAGGGTAGGACAGCACAGTTGCGAAAAAGCATGTTCGTAAAAAAAAAACAACCCTTTATCAGTATGAACAGGACGTGCAAGGGGTGTGTGTGTGTGTGTGTGTGTGTGTGTGTGTGTGTGAGAGAGAGAGAGAGAGAGAGAGAGAGAGTGAGTGAGTGAACGTATACAGTGGATGTTGACCAAACACCACATGTTTATTTCACACTCGCAAGTGACGAGCAACCAGGAAGAGAAAGAGAGAGAGAGAGAGAGAGAGAGAGAGAGAGAGAGAGAAATACATGTCAACTACCTACTGGAGTTCTGCTCCTGTTTTGAACGATCTCACCGCTCCTCCTCCTCCTCCTCGTTTTCCGTGATCAAGAGTAAAACCAGGTTCTCACCACTTTTCACCAGCACTCCCTGCTACGTCCCCATGTCTGTGCCACACACTCGCAATACAAACACACTCTTCCTTACAAACGCGGATCACGCAAGCCGGACAGCTGGGAAGGGAGGGGTGCTTGGTGAAATTCGGAATGCAGTTCAACATCCCCACCCTGCTGCTTCTGGGTGGAGAGCAGTCTGTTAGAGCATCCTGGCCTGAGCACTACTGGGTCCTACTGCCCGCCTAGTTTCTTTCAAAATACAAAGTTTATATATATATATATATATATATATATATATATATATATATATATATATATATATATATATATATATATATATATATATATATTAGATCAGACCTAGTTCAACAGTTTTATTATTTTCTTAGTTGCATGATTACAGTCATTAATTGGTCACCTCTGTTTTAATGTTTGCATGTGTTTGATAATGACTGTAATTCTCATTAACATATTAAATGTTAATGCATTTTGCCAGATGTCAGAGGTTGCTCTTAAATCTGGTGTTACAGTTTGCTACCCATGGAATCCTAAGGACCGTGTGGAATTCTGACATGACATCTTACACCACCTCCCTAGATACCAGACGAAGCGGCCTGCATGAACCTGATATTCCTGCTGCACCACCAACAAAGAGGAGATTCATCCATCTTCTTCTGCATCCCTTCAAGGGTGTGGTTGCTGTTGAGTTTGAGAAACATGTTTCTCCTGAGAGACCAATTTATCAACACCTACACAGGTATGTGTGCACATCGTATACCTGAGGATCAATCTCACCGTCATGTGCCGGTCTGGTCACGTGTCTTCCTGCTCCATTACAGATGACTGGTGACGCCTATTTCCAGATCAGCCATTTGGGGGTGCTAGTGTTCAGGTTAAGATCCCAGCCTCTCTCTTCTCTTAACACATCTTAGGGGAAGCAGATGTGTAAAAGGCAACGCTGCAGTAAGTATGAACTCTGCTCCTGCTATTAGCTATTACCATATTACTCCAGTCTTCTTCCGTTAATTCGACACTGAAGGAATCGGAGAGTTGTTTCGTTTTGCACTGGTTGTAACAGATCTACGACTTGTTTGCCCCTCATCAGCCGATTTGTTTGAGAGCATGTGATCGTTGAGTGTACCATGGTGTAAACATTGCTGTCGTTTTTCTCATATGAGGAGCTGTGACTCTTGTGTCATTGTGCGTGTTAGTTTTGATGGGTTGAACTCCAGTCCTGTAAAGCGAACTCCCTGCTACACCTCAGTTGTACACTCCCATTTGCTAACTCTTAGAAAATCGCACAAAAACGTTGTCAGAAATATACACACATTTATTTACAAGTACAGTGGCATTTGCATAGAAATTTATAATTGCAACATAAAAATATATAGTAGTAAACAGATTTTTGTATTTATTAGAGGCATTTTAATAGCTTTTTATCTTTAAGGATTTTTTTCACTGAATTACACCCTAAAACTTGTTTACAGGTAAACAAATGTAAATATATTTACTGTTTTGATTTGAATTAAAGCTCTAGTCAGTGGGACTCAGTAGAACTTACATCAGCAGGAGTGAAAGACAAATATTATTAAATATCAAACACACACACATTCCATTTTCATTTTATTTGCTCAATTTTTTCCAAAATAGCAGCCAGATCCAACCTCCATAGCAATGCCACGACAACCGCCCAGATCCTGACTGATGCATCCCACCAACCAATTACACAATTCAGTTGTAGGATGCAAAAGGGAGGTAGGAACTGGCCACTAAGGCACTTTAGTATACAACTTAATGATTTTTTGGAGGGGGGGGTGATTATGGACATCAAAGACAATTTGAGACTGTAGCTCCACAAATCCTGTCCTCACCAAATATGTTTCTGTTTTCCCACCGCTAAGAGATGGCAGCATTGCCCATGCTGACGGAGCGGTTGGATACAGCAGATAAAAACAGTTTAATAACGAAGGCCGAGCTGCAGTTGCCTATTGACCTGAAAGGAACGTTCCCAAAATGAACACTTGCATGTAGTGACGTCAGTCACAGGACAACACACAGATTAGAGGGTGAAGCACACGGAGGAGGTGCGACAGAGCAGGCTGACCAATCACGACTGAACGATTAACGAGAGTGGCACGAGTTCGAACCAATGAGAAATCAGCCAAGAGTGCTCGGTGGGCTCAGTTCTCCTGCCTGGTCAGATACAATCGATCATCAACCCAGAGGGGGATCGCCTTGGCAACGTCTACAGCATCATGGCTTCACTAGACCCTGCAACCCCATAATAACCAAGGTAACCAGGCAACCTGCCCCACTAAAGGAGAGGCCCATGCACCCTGCTTCATACCCTCAAGAGTTCAGATTCTGTAGCCATGACAACACACCTGCATTTCCTGGTTAGGAAGACCAAAGGCCATTGTTTACTCTTTGTGTCTAGGTACATGTGACATTTTAACACCTCACTACACAGTTTAATAACAGGTTACTCAAGGAGTCAATGGCTTCGAAGGCCCGCTGGCCAGGACATCGATATAGCGCTAGATCTCTTGGCATATCTTACAAAAACAACATACAAAATGAACAAGGCAACAGGAATGATACTGTCCCCTAGCAGACTGTTTTTTTGCCAAACAGATCCCTAAAGGTTAGATATGAAAACAGGAAAGAGTCAATAGTGCAAGACCAGTTCACAAGAAAGACGTAAAAATATTAAATAAATCAGAAGAAGAGAGACAAGACAGAATGAGGGAAGCTTTCTGAAGCGAGTAAACTTCAGGAAAACACAGCAGACTTTAGCAGGGCAAGACTTTAGGGGGGTTGGATAAGCGTTCAAGTGGGGCACTCCTGAGAAAATTTCATTGCTGGCAATGGCTTGGACAGCTACTTCAAGGCCCCCCAGAGGGAGCCTACCTCCTCTGTTCCTCTTCCTATTCAGACAGAATTATATCCAACAATCACTCTTTCATTTACTCTCTCTCTCTCCTCCTCACATCCACATACTCTCTCACACTTGCAGGTATCACACTACGTCTATGAACATGAGTGGAGGGGTTGCAAGTTAAAGGTCAGGGGTCATACAAAGAGGTCATTTGAACTTCCAGTGCCTCTAACAAAAAAAAAAAAACAGTATTGAAAGAATATGATTCACTTGTATATAAATATGTATATTTCCTAATATGAGAGTTAGAGCTCTCCCCTCTGGTGTATTGGCAGATGGTTGATGATGAAGAAGAAGAAGATGGCGAGTCGTATTGGGAGCCTGGTTGTTGTCAGCAGGGGTTCTCAGAGTGAAAGGATGGGCAGGTTCGTGGGTGATGCTGCCTTGCCTTGGGGCGTTAAGGAGAGGGGAGACCCAACACAAGGGCTCAGGACTGAGCTTCTAAAAGGTCTGGTCGGGGATGACTGTCCTGAAAGGGTAGTCCCAGAAGGTGGTGGTGATCCCGAAGCCTGCGGGGAGAAGCAGCGGCATCAGTACATGCGTAAAATCACAATGCATTGTGTTTGCATAAACATGTATCTTTTCGTGATCAGTTACATGCACACTGGCCAAGAGTGGAGCCACAGCAGAACCCCAGAACCTCCACTTGACATTCAGGTCCCTTACACTACAAGGACCTGCCTCTGGTCCAGACTCAGCGTCTGGACTCAGCGTACCTAAAATAATAGACCTGTACTTGAAGACCTCTACGAGTTCTAAAAACATGATAAAACACTAACAAACACAAAGCTGTAGAACCACACTACAGCAGGCGGAGAGGAGAAGCATCACGCACCTGCTCTCTGGTGCTCGAAGTGGTGCTTGACGTGATAGGCCTTGAGGCCGTACAGGTAGGAGCCCTTGCGTGGAGAACCATAGTGGAGGTAGTAGTGGATCATGTCATAGATGACGTAGCCACACAGACCCCCGACGAAGAGGGCCGTGCCCAGACCCTCGGGCAGCAAGTGTCGTAGCAGTAGGTAGAACGAACCAATCACGATGGAAGCTACACCTGGTGGGAAGACCAGGCGAGAGCCATCGAACGGAGACTGAGGAGAGAGGGAGAGAGAGTTATTGTTTATACATTTATACTGATTTGATTCATTATTTACAACTATAAATATTTACTATTATTGCTTTTTGTTTAGCATTTGGTATGTTTTTTAATCTAATTTTCATTTGTCTCAACTACATTATAAATGTACCCTCAATAAAAGTTTGACTGACAAACTGATCACTCCCAGCTCCTCTGCAGTCTTCCAAAACCCCAAATGGTTCACTCCCTCCCAACATCCCCACGGCGACGGCCAGGTGGGAGGAGACAGCAGCTCACCTTGTGGTGCTGCCCATGCAACAGGAAGTGCAGCGTGATGAGATAATAATTGTGGGCGGGGGGGCGCATGTGGAACAGGAAGCGGTGGATGCAGTACTCGATGAAGGACCACATAAACACTCCCACCATGAAGATGAAGGGAAAGCTGTATTTGTGGATCATGATGGAGTAGTCTAGACATACACATGGGGGAGGGGAGGAGTCACACACCTGCCACACATATTATTACAGCCAAATATGCACATATTCATTAAATCATTTTGGACTCTGCAAAATGCATAAATGAAAATGTGTTTTGTTCACACTGGTAGGTGTCTCTGGACAAGGGCTAGAGTAGCAAATACGCGTTTCACTAATGGACATAAACTGAAAGAAAAGAAATTACTTGGCCAAAAAAACTGCAGATAATGGGCATATTATATGGCAATATAATCGTAATGAAAAGCTTATGCAAGTGATCATGGTAATGAGTATGA
>NC_135221.1:14614087-14761587 GCF_052324685.1 Brachyhypopomus gauderio | reverse complement strand
AACCCTGCAAATAAGACTTTGTTCATCGCGCTGAGGCGCGGCGCGCGCAAAGTTACAAAATTCGAGAGGTGCACGACCTCGCTAATCGACAGCGCGATTACGTCATTTTCGCCGCTGACATTAGTTTAGCTTTTTTTGTTAAAAAATGTGTTAAGTCTGATACACTTTCTGCCATTCTCACCGCTGTGCTGAGTAGCTGAACCGGAGCGGAGTTGCGCATGCGCGGGTCAGTTTCTCCGCTGGCTTGCTTTTTACCGGTAATAAGCAAACGCACACGGTATGATAACCGTGCATTTTAATACCGTGGTATACCGTGAAACCGGATACCGCTGCAACCCTAACAGGTACACACACACACACACAGGTACACACACACACATAAGGTATGCACGCATGCTCATACACACATGTGCACACACATTTACACGCATGCACACAAACACACATGCACATGTACGCACGCACACACATGCACACACACGCATGCACACACACACACACGCCCTCAGATCACTCCCTGTCTCACTTCAGCAATGGTGAGATTCATGTGGAAGTTAAATGTTGCACATCAGCTCACTATGTTTAATTCTCACAGCGCTACAGAGGAGACGAGGTTGGTTCAGACTCCTGAGGGTGCTGCACACTGCTCTTCCTGTATCGGAGCTCGACGCACCAGGACTGGAGAACCATCGGGCCGCCCATGACCCCACCTGATCAGCTCCGCCGACCTTTCCCCCGCTCAACGTGAACATTTCTGCTTTCACTTTGTGAGCTGTAAAGTAAGTTGTTCCTCTGTTCTTTTTTAGTGCGAACCATCTCAGATAGGATTCTCTTTTTCTATGCTCTTTAGTCTCTCTCTCTTTCTCACACACACACACACACACACACACACACACACACACACACACAGAAAGAGGTGGTGATAGCTCTGTTGTCGTTTAAAAAAGGGTCAGTGCCCTGTGGAGCAATCACACCCCCCTCAATGTCTCTGTCAGTCTTTGTTGCCCCCCCCCTCTCCTCTCTCTCTCTCCCCCCCCTCTCTCTCCTCTCTCTCTCTCCCCCCCCTCTCTCTCCTCTCTCTCTCCCCCCTCTCTCACAGTTCAGTATGCTTTGTTGTCATGACCATATTCAATTACAGTTTTGCCAAAGCAGAATTACAGTACAACATGAATGAACATTTGCAGTATTAAGGAATTTAAGAAACTCCCTTTTAAAAACACTAAAGAACACTCACTCACAGACAGACAGACAGACAGACAGACAGACAGACAGACAGACAGACAGACGTTGGAGGTTGGAAGGGCAAAGGCTTGAGGGGTGATGTGGTTAGTGAGCGACAGGACAACTCAAGCTCACTCTTGCAATCTTTTCTGCAAAACACAGCCTCATTCAGCCTCCTATGAATGCAGAGGTTCTCCCACACACATGGGCATAATCACACACACACACACACACACACACACACACACACACACACACACACCCACCCACGCCCACACCGTCTGACTTACCGTTTCATCGTCGACTTTGCTGCATTTGCTGATGGCGGAGTCTTCCTCTTCTGTGTCAGTGGGGTCTTGTCTGTTTCCCCTCTGTCGTAGTGTCTAACACACATACACACACACACGGACACAAACACACACAAACGTGTCAACTTAATGACTACAAATGTGTCCTTACACATCACACATGTATTTCTTTCATCACTGAGGTTTCATGTGGACACGCACAAAATATCACCTTACACTCACAAAAGTGTGGACTTTGTATGCATGTTTGTGTGTGTGTGTGTGTGTGTGTGTGTGTGTGTGTGTGTGTGTGTGTGTGTGCGCGAGAGGCTCAACAGTAATTTCATTCCAGCATGACTGGAATAGTAGCAGTATCCACCTTTCAGTAGCAACAACGAAAGGAAGAGCAGGAAAGGTAGATATGGCAACACCCATGTAAACACTGCTCAGATCACATCAGGTGCATGTTGGTCAATCAGATAATGATATGTCAGTAGATGTCAGTAAACATTTATGTGGTATAGACCTGCAGGCGTACAGAGCCCTCCGTGCTACGTTGTGACGGCTCTTCGACCCACTCGTGATGTAATGGTATTTTTGTACAGCCTCTGGTGCACCACGTTCTTCACACACCACTGGATGACTCAAGGTGCCCAACCACTTTTAACTTAATAGGTGATTAACCCTGCCCTCATCACACCTGCACGGACTACACACACAGACACACACACACACACACACACACATGTCCGCAGCAACCCAGCACCTGCACAAGGAACCAAAGCACACATATGCACGCGTGTGCATACACACACACACACACACACACACACACACACGTCCTTCACATCACTCTTAATCTCAGTCTACTCGGTTCACCACATCACTCATATTCTCTCTCTACTCCGTTCACATTATTCTCTTATTCTCTCTCACTCTCTTCGTTCACCACATCACTCTCTTACTCTCTCATACACCTCAGTAGCTCTGCTTCATCTCCCCTCATCTACCTCCATTCAGTGTTTGTTGTGAACATTGAATTCAAGAAAAGCAGAAAACAGACTGGATATACCTGATACACACACACACACACACACACACACACACACACACACACACACACACACACACACACACACAGACATGCAAACACATACAAACACACACACACAAACACACAAAGAAATAAACACCTGAGCAATAATTAAGACAGCTCTCACGGGGGGAGCTGATGGAAATAAACAGATGTAGTTATAGTAACTGTCTCTATCCACGCTATGTGTTCACAGTAAAGCCCAGAGACCAACCTGCCTCAAAACAGTATAAACATTACCTCTCATTAGGCAGCCCAGCAGAAAAGACCTGCTACACAGACCTGCTGAAAAGCCCAGAGGCAGAGACCTAAGGCAGACCACCCAACAGTACTACCCACGAGAAGCCTCACCAGGAAAAGGCCACCATGACAACAAACATTTAACACAAACCTTAAATGATTTAAATCAAACAGTCTGCTAATTTTTTTTGTATTGTTAATTTTTTTGGAAATGAACAGAGACAAGTTTCACAAACATTGGAAGTGCGTATTTGTGTGTGTGTGTGTGTGTGTGTGTGTGTGTGTGTGTGTGTGTGTGTGTGTGTGTGTGTATACACATGTATGCACATTTATATGTAATCAGAGAGAAGTGTGTCTGTCTGTTTTTTGCCATTTTTTTGCCATTTGCGCAAAATGGAAGGGCAAAGGGCAGCAGTCACAGGGCGTATAGGTGGAGCAGGGCGGGGCGTATAGGCGGAGCAGGGCGTGTAGGCGGAGCAGGGCGTATAGGTGGAGCAGGGCGTATAGGCGGAGCAGGGCGTATAGGCGGAGCAGGGCGTATAGGCAGAGCAGGGCGGGGCGTATAGGCGGAGCAGGGCGTGTAGGCGGAGCAGGGCGTGTAGGCGGAGCAGGGCGTATAGGTGGAGCAGGCGTGTAGGTGGAGCAGGTTGTATAGGTGGAGCAGGGCGTGTAGGTGGAGCAGGGCGTATAGGTGGAGCAGGTTGTATAGGTGGAGCAGGGCGTGTAGGTGGAGCAGGTTGTATAGGTGGAGCAGGGCGCGTAGGTGGAGCAGGGCGCGTAGGCGCAGCGCAGCAGGGCGTATAGGTGGAGCAGGGCGTATAGGTGGAGCAGGGCGTATAGGTGGAGCAGGGCACGTAGGCGGAGCAGGGCACGTAGGTGGAGCAGGGCACGTAGGTGGAGCAGGGCACGTAGGTGGAGCAGGGCGTATAGGTGAAGCAGGGCGTATAGGTGGAGCAGGGCGTTTAGGCAGAGCAGGGCGTATAGGCGGAGCAGGGCGTATAGGCGGAGCAGGGCGTATAGACGGAGCAGGGCGTATAGGTGAAGCAGGGCGTATAGGCGGAGCAGGGCGTATAGGTGAAGCAGGGCGTATAGGCGGAGCAGGGCGTATAGGTGGAGCAGGACGCAGATTTACACAAACACACAGAAGCAGATTTACACAAACACACAGAAGCAGATTTACACAAACACACAGAAGCAGATTTACACAAACACACAGGCACGTCACACTGAGGTACAGAGACCTCAGTGCAGTGCAGTGCGACCTTTGCACACACAACAGCCGAGCAGAGGTTAGGATCTAAAACCCACCATGTTTAAGTGTGGAATAGAACCATTAATTGGGTCTCGCCAAATCATACGAGTATCTCAGCACTATTTATGAAACATTTCTTAAGACTTCACAGTGAATAATGAAGCTGCCTTTGCTTTTAATGTTTATTTGCCATCGTTTGAGGACCAGAGGAGACTGGGGTCCCCATCTGAGCCTGGTTCCTCTCCAGGGTTCCTCCTCTTGCTCTTGGGGAATTCTTCCTCGTCATCATCTGTAAAGCTGTTTTGTGAGGACATGCATTGTAAAAAGTACTACAGACAAACACACACACACTTCAGCTGAACAGCCTGGATTTTGTGGAACTGGTCACACTTTAGTTCTGTGTCTGGAGCCAAAGCAGCATTCCACATGAAATCCATTATTTTTCAATGGTATTTTCAAAACAATTGGAAGAATTCATCTGTTCTGCTGAGTGAATGAGTGGCATACAGGACCTGTGTGGGCACATGATGGTCTCCGTGCTGGAGGTTATCAAGGGCAACACAGTCCATGAGTTATGCTACTAATTCAGTTGAAGTTAGAATGTAATGCACAAAAACACACAGAGCAAGATCTCGCCACAGAAACCACTGCAGCAAAACACCTTTCTCTCCCATGAACTGTCCATCCACACTCACCCAATAATCAAACACACACTGCAGGTCCTTCAGCTCTTATCTGGGGTGTGCATACCAAGCTCCCAGGTCAAGAGAATCCAGGAACGGATCACAGAAGTGATAAGTAATCTGTTAATAATGTGGTTCACACCTTAGAACATACACTCAGACACTAAAGTGTGTAAGCACTGTTAAGAGTCTGTAACTAATATTGTCTGGCTTTCTGATTAAACAACTAGAGAGCTTCAGAGGGAACTCAGAGATCAGTGTCCTGTGTGCTGATCTCAGTGTCTCTGATCTCTACCTAATCAGGCACAGGTAGTAGCGTGGCTCGGCTACTCTGGACTGGCTGGAATCACACCTGTGGGGCAGACGTGTGCTCATGTCGAGACGGATTACAGACCAGGTCAATGAGGTGAGGGACTGGAGACTTACACCCTCACCACAGTCCACTGGTATTGTTCTACTACTAAAGAGTAAACACAGATACAGGCCTTTATGACAGTGGCTGTAAGCCCCATGAGAATAAATAAATAATCTGGACTGTTACCAGGTGAATGTGAGGCCTCTGACCTCTGATCAGGCCAAACAAGTTTCAGCTTAGATGACCACTGTTTACTGATAATATTACTCAACACCAACAATACTACTCATTAGAACTCATACAACAGTACAATAGTCCTCATAGCACTATTACTATTAAGACTACTACTACTAGTCATATGTTTGTGAGTGTGGGTGTTGAGGGAGGGGTGTGTGTGTGTGTGTGTGTGTGTTTGGGCGTCACCACAGTGCTAATTCCCAGTACCCCAATTCATCTCTGCTCCCAGAACGCATGCTGGGTGGGCGTGGAGGTGTCTGATAACAAGTTAAGTGCTACTGGGAAGTCCGAATAGGGAGATAAACTGCCCTATTGTGTCTCCCAGGCTCCACCTGTCACCTGGCAAGCTCCACCTGTCACATAGCAGGGGTGGAGAAGCACGGTGTTCCGGTGTGTTCAGGTCTGGGAGTCACGTGTGCTGAAACAGGAACGTGGGAGCATCCTGTTCCAGTGTGTTCAGGGCTTGAAGGCACGTGTGCCGAGATAGGAGAATGGGAGCGTTGTGTTCTAGTGTGTTCAGGTCTGGGAGGCACGTGTGCCGAGACAGGAGCGTGGGAGCATCGTGTTCTGGTGTGTTCAGGTCTGGGAGGCACGTGTGCTGAAACATGAACTAGGGAGCGTCGTGTTCTGGTGTGTTCAGGTCTGGGAGGCACGTGTGCTGAAACATGAACGTGGGAGCGTCGTGTTCCGGTGTGTTCAGGGCTGGGAGGCGCGTGTGCTGAAACAGGAGCGTGGGAGCACCGTGTTCCGGTGTATTCAGGACTGGGAGTCACGTATGCTGAAACAGGAGCGTGGGAGCATCGTGTTCTGGTGTGTTCAGGTCTGGGAGGCGCGTGTGCTGAAACATGAACGTGGGAGCGTCGTGTTCCGGTGTGTTCAGGTCTGGGAGTCACGTATGCTGAAACAGGAGCGTGGGAGCATCGTGTTCTGGTGTGTTCAGGGCTGGGAGGCGTGTGTGCTGAAACATGAACGTGGGAGCGTCGTGTTCTGGTGTGTTCAGGGCTGGGAGGCGTGTGTGCTGAAACATGAACGTGGGAGCGTCGTGTTCTGGTGTGTTCAGGTCTGGGAGGCGCGTGTGCTGAAACATGAACGTGGGGTCGTCGTGTTCCGGTGTGTTCAGGGCTGGGAGGCACGGGTGCTGAAACATGAACGTGGGAGCGTCGTGTTCTGGTGTGTTCAGGTCTGGGAGGCACGTGTGCTCAAACATGAACGTGGGAGCGTCGTGTTCCGGTGTGTTCAGGTCTGGGAGTCACGTGTGCTGAAACATGAACGTGGGAGCGTCGTGTTCCGGTGTGTTCAGGTCTGGGAGGCGCGTGTGCTGAAACATGAACTAGGGAGCATCGTGTTCTGGTGTGTTCAGGTCTGGGAGGCACGTGTGCTCAAACATGAACGTGGGAGCGTCGTGTTCCAGTGTGTTCAGGTCTGGGAGTCACGTGTGCTGAAACAGGAGCGTGGGAGCGTCGTGTTCTGGTGTGTTCAGGGCTGGGAGGCATGTGTGCTGAAACATGAACGTGGGAGCGTCGTGTTCTGGTGTGTTCAGGGCTGGGAGACGCGTGTGCTGAAACATGAACGTGGGAGCGTCGTGTTCCGGTGTGTTCAGGTCTGGGAGTCACGTATGCTGAAACAGGAGCGTGGGAGCATCGTGTTCTGGTGTGTTCAGGGCTGGGAGGCACGTGTACTGAAACATGAACGTGGGGGCGTCGTGTTCTGGTGTGTTCAGGGCTGGGAGGCGCGTGTGCTGAAACATGAACGTGGGGGCGTCGTGTTCTGATGTGTTCAGGGCTGGGAGGCGCGTGTGCTGAAACATGAACGTGGGGGCGTCGTGTTCTGATGTGTTCAGGGCTGGGAGGTGCGTGTGCTGAAACATGAACGTGGGGGCGTCGTGTTCTGGTGTGTTCAGGGCTGGGAGGCGCGTGTGCTGAAACATGAACGTGGGGGCGTCGTGTTCTGGTGTGTTCAGGGCTGGGAGGCGCGTGTGCTGAAACATGAACGTGGGGGCGTCGTGTTCTGGTGTGTTCAGGGCTGGGAGGCGCGTGTGCTGAAACATGAACGTGGGGGCGTCGTGTTCTGGTGTGTTCAGGTCTGGGAGTCACGTGTGCTAAAACAGTAGGGCAGCGATGCACAGATACCCACAGTATCCAAACATGGCGGAAGGCGCCGTTTACACACACGCAGCTGTGTAGGCGGACACACAGACGGCAGAGAAGTGAAACTCACAAAGAGAACAACACTCACACACGGGGAAAAAAGAGAAGAAAGCACTTGTTGTCCTTGTACTTTACATTGTATGTTAATCTATGTCTGCTTATTTGTAGTATTAGGTAATGCCATTGATTCCTGTGGTTTAGTAGTAGTCTGGTTCAAGGGTATCTTGAATCTGACGTATATACTGTACTGCCTGGGATGCATTCTGGGAATAAATGGCAAAGCACCTTGTAAGTTACTCTGGATAAGAGGGTCTGTTAAATGGCCAACAATGTACAATGTAACTGTAAGACGTATCACAGATACGCCATCATCTGAACACGCAGGACAGTGGGTGAGGAAGGAGGTAACAGGAGTAACAGAGCCAAAGTCCAGGCCATGTATGACATGTCTGCTGGACTCTGTCCGGCCGCCGTGAGAAGCCAACGCTGACATTCATGTCTGAATCACTCCCACACCCTTATAAATCAACAGTGTGACGGCGCCAACATGGACTAGGAGGGACCCTTATTTCCAGCATGGTTACTGCACAAACCAGAGTGAGCATTCCAGCAGAATGCATCATCACTTGAACCTCGGGATGGACGTCATGAGCCCACAGGATCGGGGCACAACACTCGTGTCGGACCTGTATTTAACATGGGTGTAGAAACAGACTACACATCCGGCTGGTGGATCATGATGATCTACAACGAATATCTGAATAAAACAAAGGAAGTAGTGATGCTGAGTAACGATTTGTTAGCTCTCTGCTCCGTGCGGAGTGACACAGGTCATCGTGGGTCCGAACCAGGGTCAGTGGAGTAAGAGTGGCATGACAGGCTGAGATTTTTTCCTACTGGCCAATGAAGCATCTTCAACAGCAGAGAGAGAGAGAGAGAGAGAGAGAGAGAGAGAGAGAGAGAGAGAGAGAGAGAGAGAGAGAGAGAGAGAGAGAGAGAGAGAGGACAAAGAAGAGAAGAATGGCAGAAAGAAAGAATAGGGTGTGAGTGAACAAAGGCATGAGTGGAGAAGGGGAGGGAGCTACGTGCAGCCTGGCACAGAAGGGACAGGCTTGTAGTGTGTGTGTGTGTGTGTGTGTGTGTGTGTGTGTGTGTGTGTGTGTGTGTGTGTGTGTGTGTGTGTGTGTGTGTGTGTGTGAGGGAGAGAGAGAGAGAGAGAGAGAGACTGACTTGTGCTGATGAGGGCAGTGGGGGCTGTTATGGTGTCAGGGCTGTGTTTATGGTAATAGTGGTACGATGCCGGTCTGCTTGAGGCCAACGTAAACCCCTCCCCTTTCTTTCCCACACACAGACACACACACACACACCACACCCTCAAAACACCTGCTCCTGAATAACTATCCACCCGGCTCACTGTTCTCACACTCCCCCTGGAGAGCAGTCCGTGTCCCTGAACCAACACCTGTTGTATCACTGAAAGTCCAATAGCAGGTAATGCGGAGTCCCAGCTTAGAATCCGTTTCAACTGCATTCTTCACCAAATCCCTAAATAAAAGGTGGGATTTGTACTCTGCATACAAGACTTCAAGAACTTCCAGTTTGACCTGAAAGCCTCCTGGAAACATGTCCCCGTCCCCACCCCTGCCCGCCTGCCCGCCATGCTCCCACCCCCAAAATAAAAGTCTCCGTACAAACATCCAGCACCTTGTGACAGGTATGGACAGTATATTCTCCCCCAATCCTCCACGCGCCGTCAATCACAGGTCTTTTTTACCACAACCAGAAAAACGCATAGCGTCCGTCACTCGCATACCCTCAAGGGTGCTCGAAGAGAGCTCGCAAATCTCGGCAAAACGGCTGCTGTTACGGACACTGGGGGAGGAGTGATATTCCTCAGAGAGGATGTGTGGGTATCCACGTTATTCCATGTGTAACCGTAGTCCAGGTGACATTTGGATGGCCGCTACCGGATAAACAACAGATGAACGCAACGCGCCACAGAGAAAGTTGGCAGGCCCTGAGTCAGCGGGAGGTGCTTTCATCTGACCAGAAAAGGCGGTGCAGATGTCGAAGTTCACTGTGATTTTGTACAACACTGACACAGAACAGGCAAATGCAATGGCTCTGAGGTGATTTACAGTCAGGGACGTTGTGATGAGCTCGGTTGTAGGTTTTGAACCTGTTGTGACGTTGTGATGAGCTCGGTTGTAGGTTTTGAACCTGTTGTGACGTTGTGATGAGCTCGGTTGTAGGTTTTGAACCTGTTGTGACGTTGTGATGAGCTCGGTTGTAGGTTTTGAACCTGTTGTGACGTTGTGATGAGCTCGGTTGTAGGTTTTGAACCTGTTGTGACGTTGTGATGAGCTCGGTTGTAGGTTCTGAACCTGTAAAGTAGCCCTTCAGCTAGCCGCAGTGAAAGCCTTCAACATTCAAAGCCAATCTTTCCAGATCCTTCCAACACCATACAAATCAGTTAACTTTATATCGTGCAAGACAAATACCGCAATGTGATGTTCTGTTTATTTTTGAACGGTTCCCTTCATTTGTTTGGTGCGCACATACACACACACACACACACACACACACACACACACACACACACACACACACACACACACACACACACACAGCCCATCAGATCAGTAACAACTGTGCAAGCTCCGATTGTGTCATATTCTGACACGGCTCCATGCCGAGATCCCACAGCCTGTCCGCTACCACTGGTCACATGACCTACTTGAGTTCACCTGGGCCAATGTTCAACTCGTATCACACTTGTAGCGGGACACGTGGTAACAGTTTCACACTGATAAAGACGACAGCAGAAGAGAGTTGAGAAGAAACATTACAGAGTACACGATCCTTCAGCCTGTTGGACCGCTGAATCTCCTGGAACTGGCCTGTTGTAGCGTACGGCTGGTCTCAGGCAATGTAAACAGGGCGAGGTCACCTGTCTCACTGCTACTCCAAAAATAATCTGTCCTAAAATTATACAGGTTGAGAAATTAATTATGCAACGCACTGTAATATTAAGTGATCACAGTATTATCTAACATTTTATTGTTTCTTACTAAGAATGTATTGAGTACATGTATTTTTTTCTATTCGCTTATGAAATTCCAGAGAGTGACAATGTATAAAACGACTTTATGAATTAAAGTAGTATACTTTTTTAATGCATGTTTAAAATATTTAACTGACAAAAGGCCATAATTGCTATAGATGATATGCTATAGTATGACAACTGGGTAGTCATGCATTCCATTACAAATTCAGTGCTGAGAGAGTTTTGAATGCAGACCAATTCCTACACCGAATACCATTCAAAATTCTTTCAAGCCTTTCTCTAAAATACACCCCCAACAGAGTGTCCAAGATCAGCAGATCTGGCTTGTCTGGTTGGATGTGAACTGTATAGGGTGTCCAAGAGAACTGATCTCAGGTCAGCCCTGGGCACAAGCAGAAAATCAGGTTAGAGGTGAGCCAGAAGGCGGGGCAGTGAGAGGCACTTACTGGCCAAACAGGGATGTTGGAGATGATTGGAGTGCAGCAGCTGGTCTAACCTGTCTGGCCAGCAGCTCTAAATTCACTTCAGTGGTTTCTCCCATTTGGGTGTTTTGTTCTCACTCTTTAATTCAATTTCAGTTCCACAAATTGGTGCAATAGACAGCAGGGACGACTGAGGTATGGTTGGTGGAGGCCAGGGTAGAGGGGGTGGTGGTGTTTGGTTAGGGTTGGGTCATCTTTGAGGTGGTGTTTGGGTAGGGTTGCATCGTCTTTGTATTGATGTTTGGTTAGGGCTCAGAATGATGATGAGCACGAGATCCAACAAGGACAGTGAAGCAAACTGAGAGACAGGTCTTGTGAGAATGAGACAGGTCTTGTGAGGAACAGCCTGGCAGTTGGACAGGTGTGGTCAAATTATAAATGCAGTAAAGCCTCAAAGCAGATGCAGCTCCCGGTTTAAGGACAGGCCTTGTTCTGGACCACCAAGAGCAGAAGGGAAGCCATGTTGCTGCTGGACGGCCAATCAGCTTCGTGCAGATTCAGCCTTTATCCAAAGTTCAACCTGGGCATGTGCAGGTCTGCACACATGTGAACTACAACACACAGTTCCAACGACATGGGGAGGTTTGCTGTGTGAAAGACAGACCTGAATAGACAGGGTGACCTGAGGGAGAGACCTCCTTCTTATTCCCGTTATTTATTGATTATTTGATTAGTACTACCAACTGAATTATTTATCTTTATTTGTCATGCCAATGAAGCACCTAGAACTGAATTTTTTTATTAAATTGAGAGAGAGAGAGAGAGAGAGAGAGAGAGAGAGGGGGAGAGAGAAAGAGAGAGAGAGAGAAAGTGTGTGTGAGCATGGGAGACTGATGCGACAATGTAATGTAATGTTTTGTACATTCTTGTGTATTGTGGCAAATACATTTCCATTCAAAGCAGTGTTAGCATACATTAAGCAATTTTTCCATAAAAAAAAGAATTATATTTTGATTATTAAAAAAATCAATTGGGTGGCATAAAGTAATCAAACGTTATCCCATTATATTAAACACTTTATAATCTACACTCATGCCATAAAACACTTTCATGCTGGATTAGCAAGTTGAGTAGCTCTCTTGTCTAGCACGCCATACCTGCATCTAATCATACAGTGCAGGATTTAGGAGAACTGCGATTTTAATGTTACTGTGAAGTCAAGGATTTGCACATTTGTATTACCTGCACATAAGTTCACTTGCTCTATCCTGCACCAGAGTTTTACTCTTCAAAAAAACCTGCATTTCTGCACATTACACACAGCTGATGATATTTCGAAAATATTTTGAAAAGACTACAGTGCTGACAGTGTTTATAACACAGTCATGTTGCACCGGGTGGTTTGAAACCTAACAGCACCCTAACAGTATTGTTGCAAAACAGGCATTGGCGTCTTTCCATTCTCTGAGACTGCTTCATCTAAAGCTCAGGACTCAAAGACCCCAGACCTGGCTAGCCACACCACCTCACAGGTCAGTGCCCTCCAAGATCAATCACACATAATTAATGATCAAATAATAATCTATCAGCCATCCTGCTGAATCATTTGAGCTGGACCAGAATTTGGCGTCACACAAGATCACGTCGGTGTTCGAGCCATCAAATGACAGCTGCAGGTTTGGAGGTGATTCCAAATGGGTTGGCTGGAGGCAAGTCAACATGATCCCAGAACCTGAACCCAACACAGAGAGACATGCGTCTTCTCCAACATTTCCTCCTCCTTACACTCCAAACACCTTCTCCTGGGGCCAGACTCCCAGGCCTCACACTTCCAACAAGATGGTTCACATTAGCTTAGGTGTAGTGACTGAAAAATTCAGAGCATTTACTGAGTTAATCAATTAAAAAGACGAGTTACCTATTAATAAGTCTGGGAGTTTAAGACAAGAGCTGATCTTGGCAATAGCAAATGTCTGACAGACCACAGCAGTACCTGGATCAACAATATTTTCAACCGTGAAGAAAAAAATGGTGATGGTGTGCACTGGCTGTGATGTTGTTTCAGAGCCTAGCATATGAGTAAGAGCCTCAGGGTTTACCACAATATGAAACTCACTCCTGTCACTCCAATATATGCACCAGACTGAACCTACAGAAGATCTCACTTACCAGGCCAAGTGGGCGGAGCTGCCCCATATCAAGATAATGGGCCAGATTGCACCACGACAGAAACATTGCAGGTTGCAGCAGTGAAGGAATGTTAATGCTCCTCTCTAAATGCCAAATCATGGCTATTTTTCCAATTATGGTATGCTAAAATGGGAGGAATACATGTATGTATATACGATGTGTTTAAAGTAGCAATATAGTTCAACACAGGTCTAAAAATATAGCTGACATTTCTCACATGACCGCAATAGCCACTTCCTTTAACATTTAGTGTATTAGAATACAGACCCAAAACTATAAATGGAGCGACACTTTCCAACATTATCGAAACAAACCAAAAAATCCCCACAACAAGAACAATGAGTGCAGGTCAATGAAAATCATGATACCTACAATCCAGATTCAAAGAGCATCAAACGAACCAGATACTTCACTTTTTCAGGTTGTACATGAACTAATCTCTAAATGAATCAAAAAACCAAGAAAAGTGTCTATCATTATTTCAGGGTTATTATCAGGCAGCAGTGTGTCTGCTGCTTAAACCACATGACAAAAGCTTCTGTGTACCATGTTGCCTTTTTCCAAACTTCCTGCCACAAACCCACAGCAGAACGAGCCTTTAGCAATTCACTACAGCCACCCAAACACACACACACACACACACACACACACACACACACACACACACACACACACACACACACACACACACACACACACACTCCAGCGCTTGCACCAACACTGCGGCCTCCTCTTCCTCCGGGACCCTGGCTTGTCTCTTACCCAGCATGCTTTTCTCCAATGGGGGACCGCATTAGCTTGATGCAATTAGTGATGCAGCGGCGTTTGGGCTCCGCGGGGAGTGATGGGGATCCCGGCAGCTGTGTTTGTGGTGCGTGGCAATTAATCAGAGCTTTGGCTACACTAGCGCCACTGTCCCCTCTGATCACCATCTCCACAATCAGCGCCCTAACCCCCCCCCCCCCCCCCCCCCCCCCACTTCCCCCCTCCCCCACCCTCTCTGGGGCTCTTTAGCCAGCAGTTCTGCAGGGACTTTGGGGATGATTCCTGTCACCATAACAGCCCAGGAGTATCAACAACATCTCCATCAGAGCAAGTGTGGTGTTCATCTTCAGCTATATGGGATAAGAAGGTTACCCGGAAGTTTGCAATGAGATCTGGGATGATTAGTCAGAGTTAAAGTTCAGGAAGCCATTGCTGACAAGACACTTGGGTTGGTGTGGGCTTGTAGCAGTCCTCAGGGGCGGTGCTTGTGCCTGTCCGAGATGGAGGGGTGAAAAACAAAAAGACCATTGAAGGAGGAATGGGATGCAGAAGAGACTGGAGATGGAGGGAGCATTCTTCTCCTAGTGACCCTGTAGGAGGAATGGGTGTTCCTAACGTGACCCTTCAGGAGGGCGGGTGCTCCTGTCTAACGTGACCCTGCAGGAGGGCGGGTGCTCCTGTCTAACGTGACCCTGCAGGAGGGCGGGTGCTCCTGTCTAACGTGACCCTGCAGGAGGGCGGGTGCTCCTGTCTAACGTGACCCTGCAGGAGGGCGGGTGCTCCTGTCTAACGTGACCCTGCAGGAGGGCGGGTGCTCCTGTCTAACGTGACCCTGCAGGAGGGCGGGTGCTCCTGTCTAACGTGACCCTGCAGGAGGGCGGGTGCTCCTGTCTAACGTGACCCTGCAGGAGGGCGGGTGCTCCTGTCTAACGTGACCCTGCAGGAGGGCGGGTGCTCCTGTCTAACGTGACCCTGCAGGAGGGCGGGTGCTCCTGTCTAACGTGACCCTGCAGGAGGGCGGGTGCTCCTGTCTAACGTGACCCTGCAAGAGGGCGGGTGCTCCTGCCTAACGTGACCCTGCAGGAGGGTGGGAGCTCCTGTCTAACATGACCCTGCAGGAGGGTGGGTGCTCCTGTCTAACGTGACCCTGCAAGAGGGCGGGTGCTCCTGTCTAACGTGACCCTGCAGGAGGGCGAGAGCTCCTGTCTAACGTGACCCTGCAAGAGGGCGGGTGCTCCTGTCTAACGTGACCCTGCAAGAGGGCGGGTGCTCCTGTCTAACGTGACCCTGCAGGAGGGTGGGAGCTCCTGTCTAACGTGACCCTGCAGGAGGGTGGGTGGCCGACTCTCAGATTTACCTTCAAATCTCAACGTTACAGCACCGGCAGATAAAGGAATCAGGTTTTAGTAGGAGATCCTCTCAGATAATCTTCAGAACGATTTACAAAAACAAACAACATTCACAACAGGGCTCGGATGATGCTGTGTTTGCTGTAACCAACCACTGGAATCGATGAAGGTTGTGTTGACTGTATCTATCCACTAGGCATGGAGCCAGAGCTCAGGTTCACTGGCCGCTGGGACACTACCAAATTTGCAGCATTGTGAACTGCTTCTGTGTGGGTCACTAGTAGAGGGGCTGTTTGGTACATCAGAAGCAGGGGCCACTGTTCAGCCGCTGTGCTGCTCCTGTATGAACTGCATGCTATTTTCTCCTGGCATGAAAAATAAGCTAAATTGCCATACAACAATATGTCAAAATGACACAGTCAGACTTCCATTTACTATGTGTGTGTGTGTGTGTGTGTGTGTGTGTGTGTGTGTGTGTGTGTGTGTGTGTGTGTGTGTTATCAAGGAAGACGGACAGAAAGGTGAGGCCCAGAAGAGCAAACAAAGGTGTAATTGAGAACACACTGCATGTGAGGTAAGCATTTGACCCTTGACCTTCATGCACCATGAGAGATGATAGACTTTGTTAACGCCTCGATCACACTCCTGAGACTGTGGTTACATAGTAACTCATTAACAGTTATAGAAGGTCAAAGGCACTACAAAAATCTGGGGGGAAAAACAAAAACACAAATACAAATACAAATGGCACCGTTATCATTACACAGGCGTCGTGTACAAAGCCCCGAACAGGACGATGGGGAATCTCTCCAGTCTGAGTTTACGAGCATGGTCAGAATAAGCCCCCAGAAGTCAAGCAAGGTATGGGTACTTTACTGGTAGAGCACAAAAGACACCGGAAAAAGATCCAATGGTGTAATAATAATGATACAATGAATTAAAATAAAAACATAAGGACATTGGAATAAAATTCTGTGTGTCCATAAATCTATTCATCTCTCTCCATCTACATGTGTGTGTGTGTGTGTGTGTATCTCCAGGTAAACGTCCACCTTTCCATCAGGGTTTATATTTATGTCCTTTATTACTTCACTCGTTTCCTACTGTGCGTCTTCATACTGTATATCTCATGTGCAAGAATGACCCCATTTATATTATCATCATCATCATCATCATCATCATCATCATCTTGTCTTATGCATGGTCTCCTCATAAGACTAAAGATTCTTGGGCATGTTGCTGGATTTACTGCAACACAAACCAACAGCCAAATTCGTGTTGCCCACAGCAACCCAACACTAATCCATCTGGACCGCTTCATTAGAAACACCTGCTGCATTTGATCCGTTGATCAGAGCTCCCTCTCTACAGTTTACATGCATTTACACGTCTGTTTGAGTACACACACACACACACACACACACACACACACACACACACACACACACACACACACACACACACACACACAGCTCCATAAAACACATGCAGATGAGCAGAAAACATTCCTGAGCTTCACTGAGAAACCTGATCCACGATGAAGTCCTGTTTTCTGGCTTTGGTAGATGTTTAGAAGTGCCAACGTTGTGATTAGCATATAATGACATCATAGTTCTGTCTATGCATCCAGTCTCCAGAACTCCAACGTAGACGACCTGCTAGATGGTGGCTTCACACAGCATGGTGCATCACCTAAACACCTACTGTGTCAGAGAACCAACCAGACCTCCACTGCATAAGTAACTAAAAAGGCACAGCAGCAGAGGCAGAACTGGACCAATGAGTGTGTTCTAGAACCCCCACCCTAGTGGTAGGGTCTCTGCCCCTTGAACAAAGAGTGTGTTTCATTGCCATGACAGCAAAAACGCCCTCCCCAGCATTAGCGCTTATGTTGTACAACGCTCACTTCCATAACTATTAGCCTAAGCATCAGTGCAATTACTGAGGATGACTCCATCTGTCTTTAAGGAGGAAACAATGCCTTGCTGGGAATGGTCTGAACAATACAGCTCATGCCAGCAGCTCATGCCATCAGCTCTCTGCCAGATCCCAGACCCGACCCCAGATCAGACCCCACAACAGACCCGACCCCAGATCAGACCACACAACAGACCCCAGATCCGACCTGACACCAGATCAGACCCCAGAACAGTAAACCTCAAGCCAGTAAACCTGCAGCAGTGTCAACACACAGAAAAGATTTCACTTAAGAAGTTGTGATATGTAACCACAGCAGGTAAAAGGACAAGACACAACCTGCACACTGAAGACGCGTATTCTTACATGTGTGTGGATGCTTACATAAGGGAGTAGATAAAGTTCATTATAACCACACACCAGTTTGACTACACACGAATAATAACCCTGTCAAGTCAAGGTCAGGAATTTACATTGCGCTCTCTCCCTCCCTCTCTCTCGCTCTCTCTTTCTCTTTCTCTCCGTCTCTCGCTGCCTCTGCGATTTCTCTCACACAGAGAGCATAATGATGAACATTAAGTAAGATATAAGGTAGAAAGAATTCAGAAGGGGACTGAGGCTTGATCTCTGGGGCTGTAGAGTTTGAACCCTGGAGCTGTAGAATATGAACCCCTGGTGCTGTAGAACCCCTGGTGCTGTAGAACCCCTGGTGCTGTAGAACCCCTGGTGCTGTAGAACCCCTGGTGCTGTGCTCCACAGTGGGTCACAGGGTCCACAAAAGCATATTGTATGAGCATGTGCAGAACAAGAGCAGCAACTCAGCAGAGCAAACAATGGACAATCCAAGACCCACGGAGTACGCTGCAGCCTCTGGTGTGAACGCACCACGTGACCCACACACGCAGCAAATTACACCGCACGAGCCACATACATTTTACACCTCAGCACTGCACAGCGCTGCTTTGAGGGGCAGATCACATCCTGAGCAGAGACAACTGAAACGGTGAGATCACTGAAAGTTGAAGTGTTAATAAAAAATAAAAAAAACAATTCAGATGTCCAGCTGTTAACCAACAAAAAAGTTATCTTATCAGATATAATAGACAAAGACTGACCACAGCAACTACTGACATTTCCAAAAAGATTGCCGAGTACAATGGAAAGCTTTAATAAACTCCTTATTGTGTGGGCTGTGTTTAAATGTCTCAGCAGGGGCAGACACGTTGGACCGGTCTGACGCTTTCTCTGTCACTGTATGTTGTGTGAGAAAGCGAGTGACAGAGTCCTACACGCACACGGTACTCACGTACGGAATCCAACACCTCCCCTTTCGTACAGGTGTATTCATTGGTAACCAAGTAATCCAGAGTTATGCAATGCTTTCACTTTTTTTTTAATAACCAATAATAAAATTTAACAAATTATAGTAACACATGCACACGCAGGACACACACATATATATATATATATATATATATATATTTCGATTAAAAACGAGCTCTCCCCCATGTGAAAGGCCCCTCCCCACACCTGCTCCTCAGGTGCGCACTGCGCTCGGAGGCGCGCACGCACGCGTATCCCTAGCGCGCAACGCCCATGCTCGCATCCACACGCCTGGTGGAATATGCGCAGTCGCAGCCAAGCGCACTCTCACTAAACAAGCAGCGAATTCCGCCGCCGCTTTTCAAAACTGTTGTGAAGGAGAATCGCGAGTCGGTGCTTTAAAACCGTGAAAGTAGCGAACCAAAGTAACGCAAAGAACACAATTTAGTAACTTTCTATTCGAGGCCAAGACGCTGGTAAAGATTTCGTAAAACGTGAACGAGTGCGTCGAAAACAATGACTTCAGCTCTACCGAAACTTCCTCCTATCGAGCAGACGCGCTGCTAGTTCCTGATGTCCGTGAGATGTCACCCGAGGTTTCATACCTCACCCTTATACCTCGAGCGCTGGAAATATTGGAGCAAAGTGCACCGATCCAAAAAGCGCCACATACCTGTGTGTGGTGATCTGTGCGTTGTGTGTCCTCTATATCTCCGATGTAGTACTGCTCCAACCATCTCCTCGCGTTCTCCGAGTGCCGGTGCGGGGGCCCGTCCAGCGCCTGGCTGATGTTCTTCCCAGATCGGTGTAATATCAGACTCTCCCCTCCCGGGTGCATACGAAGGAATGCGCTCACATCGTAAACCCTTGTCCCGACTAACACCCAACACGATTCCTTAGTGCAGTGACTCGCTACTTCCTTTGCTGAGAAGAGGCGAGGGGACACCGAGGGTGACATTTTTTAAATATATATATATTTATCGAGGTGTCCACTTAAATATAACCGGAGGATAAAATGACACCCCCACTGACAGTGCAGATAACTGCGAGCAATACTACTGCCGTCTGACTTTGAGGCTCACGTCTTAGCGACCAGCTCATTTTCATATCATGAATAATTCAATATTCATAATAATTGGGCGTGGTCTGTCGAAGGCACCTGTTGCTTTACGCGCAAAGAATGTCAACCGCAGTAGACTAGTCTCTGATTTAAAAAAACAAAGTGTAACAGACCCTTTAGTCTTTAATTTCACGTTTCACTAACTGGTCAAAAGTGTTATTTCTTTGTTTCAAAAATCGTTTATATCACGGTAGACCTCGGTCTTAGGGGCGTGTAAGGTAAATGACATAATTCATCGATTATTTGCGCACGTGGGCGTACCGGAGATATCACCGAAACGCGGGATCACTACGGTGGCACAACTACGTGTTCACACGCGTGTCACTTAATCGCGGGTCAGTGATTCATTTTTGACTGTTTTAATATGACGCTGACTCGTCGTTTATCTTGCGATTAGGCTCAATTTCTGGGACAAGAGCGCCCTCTTTGGCCAAACAAACTTATCTTTGATAAACTGTCAAAATAAATAACAAAAATAAATATAAAAACAATGTAAAGACATCAAACGTTACCTCATTTACTCAAGAAAACGAGTTATTAGCCACGCTGACAGCATCGCATTAGTCAGTTGTCGATGTAAATGCGTGGATTTTACGATTTTCTCTGCTCTTTCTGATCAGAGTAATTGGAGTCGACACGGTTTAAAAGTGGTAAATAATTCACCAGGGATCATGACACTGTGAGTCTTTGAGGGGTAATAATTTCCCTTTTTATTGGAGGGACTTTGTGGATTCATTTACGCGCAGAATAGGATCGTTTCGATTTCACAACTTCTGTCTGATGATGGCGCTGCCTCTAGGACATGGTCGTTTCGATCACGATCACGTTATTGGCCATGGCCACCTTCTCAAGAGTAACTCACCCCACGTCTTTTCGTTGTACTTCATAAGCATTTGTCAAGTCTACAATTTTATAGACATTTTGGACTACACAGTAACTCATGCTTTCAGTACAGAGCTAAATCATTTTTAAGAGTGCTGCTTTTTTAGACAGTTATTTACAAAGTATGGGATGTACTAATATTTTAAACATATTTAACACATACATCTCGTTCTAGTACAATACTATTTGGGCATTGGATCAGGTGTAATAGTTTTTGCTCTGTGCACAACATCGTCAGATCTTTTGTGTGAAGATAAATCTCAATGAACTTGAACGACTGACTAATGAAATTGTGGTCGACCTTGGTCTACTTCTCTTCAATGTGTGAGATATTTTCTAGATTAGGCGACCGCTTAATCTGTCCAAAAATCAAATAAATAAAACCATCAGCATGTTTTTTTGTCCACGATAGCGTTTCAGAGAACAGGTTCTGCAATATTACGTTTAGTCTCCTCTGTCATTCTCAGATCAGGTTGGACCACATTCTATCTAGAGTGAATTGACATTTCATCGCGCTGTAGTTCAGTTTCACCTACAGGTGGCACTATTGCCAAAACATCCACCGGTTACGTCACTGTGCACGAGTATTTCACAATCACAAATGACATTGTTTGTTTATGGAATTACAATAATTTACAATTAAGAATTTGTGAATGCTTCTCTAGACAATGATACGCACTTGAGTAATCACTAGTCGTGCACTTATATTTGATAAGTATGTAATATAAGTACACAACATAAGTACATTACACATATAAACACATTTATGCGTGCCTGTGGGCATAGTTGTGATACGAGTCTTTGTTTCAGTGTTGGGTAACTAATTTCTTGTGAGTGTGAATGAAAAGAGATTTTCTTCACAATTTCTCCATCGTGTGCTTCATATGATCTCTTTCATTGGGCTTGGACACACGGCAGGAACCGCAGGGTGGTTAACAAGGCTCTGATCCTGTGGGACCCCCAGATCCAGACAGATAAGCAACTAGTCGCCACCCAACCAGGCGTGCATGAGGTGCAAAAACCCAGTAGTGGTGGTGCCAATAGTTGTGGTGGTCCTTAAGTGATTGATATAGCTATACAAAGGAAGGAACACGAGAAGTCGGACCAGGGATTTAAAGAAGTAACGGAGAAAACGTGGAAAGTTAGCGCCAAGTCTGCCAGGGTTGATGAGCGTCTTCGGCTGTGAAATCTTCCCTCTGTATTTGAACACATTTAATCAAATACCTCAATTGGAGCAGTTTCAGTTTGACGAGTAGGCTGAAATCCTGACTAGTATTTATCTAGGTCATTATTAGAGGACAGAAAACCAGTCAGTTGCTTAAAAAGGTTTTCTGAGTAATTCCCGCCCGGGTTGTTTTCCCACTGCAGTCCCTCTCTTCGCCACCAGAGGCTTCACCACGGCAGAGTTTACTGAACAAGGAAAAACGATAATAAGAATGAGGTGTTGTCGGCTACTGTGGAGTGAAACACATTTTAAAGTTAATCTGACAGGCTTCGAAGCAATGGAGCAAACTGAACGGATAAAAATGACTTAAATTAAACGAATGAAAAAGAGGTTAATAAAATGTTATTCTAATTTATAGGCCTATATCTACCTAGTATGAATTAAAACTTTTGTAGACTTTTTCTCGGCTAACAGTAAACCTACTTGATTATTTTTTACTTTAAACAGCAAAATAAAGATGAGCTACCTAGATCTAACATATTAGCAATAGTTAGAATTAATTTAGTGCAGGTGACAAGTTCATTCAGTCAAATTCCAGTCCTAGGCCAAATTGTCGGTGTCCAGGATAGTTTGGTACCTGTTTTAGCTTTTTAAAAATAATTATTTATCAAATTTATGAACCAGCATGTCACACACACACACACACACACACACACACACACACACACACTCAATCCTTGGTATTTCTTGCGTGGTTAGTGTTCTTCATTGTTCTTGATTTTGCCACCACTTAGAATCGCGACATCTACTGCCCTCTTCTGCTGTTCCATCGCTACTACATCCGGTCGGTTATCCATTACATTACATCCATTGTCAATGCATAGCTGGAAGTCCAGCAAGACCTTAGTTTGGTCATTCTGCACCATCTTTGGGGGGTTTTTCATACTCTGATCTTCCAGTCCAGACTCAGCAAAGGTGTTTCTGTATACTATGCCAGCCACTTGGTTATGGCGTTACATGTAGGCTACACTCTTGCCTCTTACACAGCATCTTTGCAAGGAACAGCCGTCAGAGACAACAGCAACTGGCAATGGGGTGTTTTTTTTTCTTTTTTAATCTGCCTCTATATGGCCTGTAGGGCAATGGAATGTTTTTCGCATTTTTGTGGTCTGCCTCTAGGGCAATGGGGTGTTTTTTTCTGCCTCTAGGGCAATGGAGTGTTTTTGTGTTTTTGTAGTCGGCCTCTAGGGCTATGGAGTGTTTTTTTAGGACTGACTCTAGGGCACTGGAGTGTTTTTTGTGTTTTTGTGTTCAGCCTCTGGGGCAATGGAGTGTTTTTCTTTTTTGTTTCTTTGGCTGTCTGTCGACCATAGGAGTGTTTTTTGGCTCCCAATCACCCTCAGCTACTGTCATACCCAAGTGGACACCCATGGCTGTCGCCCTGTCTGAGTCTTCGGAAACGTTGCCCCTCTTGTCACCGGGACGTGGTGGCGTCAGAAATTGACGTTGACTCAGTGATGTGGTGTCCTCGGCACGGAATGTAATTTAATGACCCAGACAGATCCACCTATCACAGCCTAGAGCACGGTTCCCCACCTGTAGGTTGAGGTGGTCAGTTATGCTCAAGTGCCTTGCCTTGTCATGGCTTGTCATCTATTTTATGTCGTCTACCTCATCCTTTCCCGAAGGCTGCTTTGTTACAGGGAGCTAAATTTAACTGGAAGGGACAAAAGTGTGTTTAATAATTGACAGCATGTTAGCGGTATAACATAGCAGAAAGGTGAGACTAAACTTTGTTGGATGAGGTGTGGCTGAAAAGAAATGAAGAAGACGGATGATGTCAGTGTCAGTGGGCGGGGCTATGTGAACAGGTCCACTCTGATACGTAGGGGTCGCAGGCACCCGTGCATGGAAGGAGGCACGTCAGGTATAAGTTCCAGGTGAAGGTGGTCACCAGCAGCACAAACAAGAGTTGCCCTTCCTCAGGACGAAGAGAGAGGCGCGCACCATGGCCACCGTGGTCCCTGTAAGTACTCTGGGATGTACAATATCATAGCCAGGGATGTGTGAGGTGTTATTGCTATACTGGGGCTATGAGATCACATAATATTATTAGAATGGTGGTTGTTATTTCTGGTATGGTGATTTGGTGATTAATAGATTTTATGATCGAAAGTCTGTTTGTGAAATAAGATGTAGGGCTGTGTATTCTGAGCACGGTGTAATTCAGTAAGCTGTAGAAACACTAGGACCCATAGTAAACTATAGTAAACATTACAGCTGTCATAACATTACATAATGTCATATTATTATATAGTCCAATTACTCTAATGTAATATACCTGTTATTACTCAGATGCTATAGTCTTATTATTTACATATAATGTCAGTAATGAGTATCAGAATCTGATTCCATCTGAGATCAAACGTTTCATTAAGTTTCATTTAAATGAGTTTGGTCTGGGTAGACCTTGACTGAATTAAGCCATTTTCATGTAGCACTGTGCTGATCAGGTGTCAAGTAAAATAATCTCTGTCCTGAAACGTGCGTGCTGTGTAGTTGGATTCAGATGGACCTGTGCGCGTGTGTACTGGTTAGTGAGGGTGTTCTGTATCACAGGATCTAGGTAATTGTTTCTCCCTCTGGTGCTAGAAACTAGTGGAAAATTTGCAATTAATGTATAGGATTGATTCACCAGTTCTGTTGCATAGGGAGAGTGTTGTCAGGGGAGGAGGGTCATCAGAGGAGGAGGGGTCTTGGGGGGACCTCTCCCAGAATGCCTTTATCATTATGACTCTATATGAGGAGTTTGATTGGGTGCCGTGACCAGCGTGTTCCCGCCTTTAAAGTTGAAACGATCAAAGCCTGCATTTCAATTATTTGACTTTTACAATTATCTGCCCCAATCTTTCCAAACTATCTAGAAAAAACACCAACTCTGTCTGACAGGGAACACATCCTGCCCCCATCTCTGTTACAGCTGCTCTCGTCTCTGTCTAATTTGCCCCAGTTTGCCTCCTGCTACGGCAGCTGCAGCCTGCAGCCGTGGTTGCTCTTCGGAAGAGGCCCAGGGGGGGGGTACATGCTGCTGACCTACCATGGCCCCCGGGGGGCGCCGCGGCCCAGTCTGGCCTGCCACACCCCACAGATGACCCTGCGGCAAATCTGTCACATGCTCCGCGTCATGAGGCAGGTGCGGCGTCGGGAAGCGGCGGCCGCCTCCAGGTGGGTAACACGCCCCCTTTGCCTTGACACAACGTGCCAGCTCTCGGGGTTTGGATCCCAGTTGGTTATTATTGAAATATACATAAACACTTCGCACTATCCTCATATTTGGGTATTTGACCTATATTACTCTATGCTGGTATGAAGCTTTGAATAATATTAATTGATGAACTCTTAAGTGAGGTTCAAACCATGCAAACATTTTAATAGACCAGAGGGTGTGGCTGACCCTCTTATCCTCTCTCGCCCTATCTTACCCTCTCTCACTCCCTCACCCTCTCTCACCGTCTCTTACTCTCCCTCACTCTCTTACCCTCCTTCACCATCTTACTCTCTCTCCCCCTCTTTCTCTCACCCTCCCTCACCCTCTCTCGCCCTTTCATGTCTCCACAGGAAGCAGGTGGCAGTGTCATCAGTGCCCAGCTCTCCTTCCAGCCAATCAGAGCACCGCTGCCTTCCGTCCTGCCTCCGTCGCAGACGCACCAGCAACATTAAGAAAGTGAGCTAAGGCTGCACGTGAGACATCCCCCCTCACAGGCCTGCCGTGGCCCGGCACACGTAGCAGTGCGTGGTTTAAGGGTGAAGGCTTACTTCCTCCACCCTGGGTCACTGAGGGCGGTGGAGTGACTGCGTGTTCTTCCCTTTCGTTGGATCTTTTGGTTTCGGGAGGATGTTTGTCCACCATTCAGAAATTCAGAAAGCGCCCGTCCGACTGAACACTGCCGAGGACAGGAAGACGACCGGGCTGCATGCTAGACTCTTTGGGTGACGTCTTACGTTTTTTCCCTGGTTAAGTCGTGTCTGTAACTAAAACTTCCACTGCGTACTGGGTTTGAACCTCTAGATTGTATTCATCCCACTGAAATCTGCGAGGGGATTTGTGACGGTGGGTAATGTTGAAGTGAACTCTGTCCAATTCTGTCAGTTCTTAGTGCACTGAGTGTGTAATGTATAAATGACATTTGTCCTCATCCGAAACAGGACGCAGTGGTTCACTGTTGTTTATTTGTTTGTGGGACCAGTTGTCCACCATTTCTTCTGCAAGAACAGAACAGAAGCTTATTACCGTAACAATAAAGATGTCCTGCAAGAGGTCATGAGCCTGGTGACGCCACCTGTGTTCCTTTCAGTCTGATGTAGATCTTCCCCAGAGACCCTTCCTGTCTCTGCCTGAGATTCAGGGTGTGCTAATGCAGTTATAGTGAAGGCAGCGTGACTGAGAGAAAACTGTAGTAGGCTATATATGATGAAACTGTGTGGGCCATATGTATGCATTTATTCATTTAACATGATGCATTATTAACATTGTGTTTTTCTTCTGGATTACGGTACTATTAAAATGACTGAAATACTAAGTCTTAGTTGTTTGTACTAGAGTGGCTGAACTGGTATTAGTGTAGAACTGTTGAAAATGGGATTACTGACTGAATGTGTACCTGTCAGCTCCTCTCCAAAGCAGCTTTCCTCAGAAAGTACCTTTATGTAGTGCTTGAACCTAATTCAACGCAGCACCGGGTAGTGTTTCCCAACAGTATAATTCAACTAGATTCAGCAGCTTTAGATACAACACTGAAAGGGTGATGAGCTGCAACACGTCCCTCCATGGAGTCTACTGTCCGACACACCCCTCCACGGAGCCTACGGTCTGACACGCCCCTATATGGAGCCTACGGTCTGACACGCCCCTATATGGAGCCTACGGTCTGACACCCCCCTCCCTGGAGCCTACGGTCTAACACGCCCCTCCCTGGAGCCTACGGTCTGACACGCCCGTCCACGGAGCCTACGGTCTGACACGCCCCTATCTGGACCCTACGGTCTGACAAACCCCTCCTTGTTTTTTTTTTTTTTTAGTTTTAAAAATGTTAAACATTTTTTTATGTAAAAAATAATGAATGAGATTACCCAGTTTAACTAAAACACTTGTGAAAACCACTGACCTAAATGTCACCACTCGTCACTGGAGCATGCTTGAAGCCTCAAGAAAAACTAATATTTATACCATCATTACATATTTGATCTATCTGGAGTTCTTTTTTTTTTTAGTATATTGTGGACAAATGCCAGACAAGGACTAGTTTGCCTTCAGGAATATTCGAGACGTTGCCTTTGAGCCAAGCTTGAACAGGGTTCACAGCTTTATTAGGTAAACACAGCTTGGCTCCCACAGGGGCAGCCGGGGTGGTGATCATGGCTGACCGCACACTGGGCAGCAGGGATCAGACATGGCCGCCGCTGAAACTTTCATGAGGAAGATGTAGCCTGAGCCAAGCTGGAAGACAGGAAGCGAACGGGCTCAGATGTCCACACCACACAGGACGTTGATCTCGCAGGTGAGCTCAAGTCACGCTCAGACACAGCGAGCCTTAGTGTTTCAACGGGCTGCCAATCACTAACACACCAGGCCTTAACGCACGGCGTCCATCACCAACACACCAGGCCATAACGCATATTAACATGCTGTGTCTCGCAGTCAGACTTCAACAGTCCTGCAGAGTGGAAGGCAGGTGAATCACACCTGATGATGCTCTTGGTGAGTAACAGCCCTCATGCATTTGTCAGTAATTCAGAAGCTATGGAATTTAGGCTGTGAATGACTACATAACAAACATGTGTCAATCTTTCTCAGCATTTCAAAGACAATCAAATCTAAACCTGGGTAGTTTGAGGCTACAGTCATGACTGACTGACCCCTGAACTTCAAACTCCCAGATTAGGAACTGCTTAAGTCAACCATATCTTCACCTAATTGTCAAGACACAGTTCATGTTCCCTTCAAATTATCTGCCCCCATATTTGTGAGTTTGCAGCCTTCATCTCCAGGAGAAAATGTGCATAGCTAATGCTGCTCTGGATTGGTATTTGGGTCACGTTTGTTGCCACAGTGCACATTCAACATTGTTTCATTGAAAGGAGAGACCGTCTGCATTGTTCTGTTTATGAGTTCAGCTTATGTTGTCACGGTGATGCTCAATCACTATCTGAAGTACAAACGTGATATACCACTGACCTTCTAGAGGTATTTAAAGAAACCAGCCCTCCCACTTTAAGAAATGGGCAGCATTTTACAAGCACAAAGCCAAGGGTTCTTCCGGGGAACCAGATACCTGATGACCATGATGAGTAGACAGTCAGTATTGCGTTCACACGGTGCGCAGGTGTGTAATCAGCACGTCACTCATCGAGTCTGCAGGTAGACCAGCTGCAGCAGTGCGAACACCCTCGCACAAGTCAGGGCTTTTGAGTGCATTTCAGAACTATTTGGGATGGCCTTGCTTAACTGAAATCACATCGTAATATATGGTAGTAACACATGCCTGATAGAATGGCAGCACAGTGGAGCTTCACACTCATGCCCTTGGTGAATGGGGTGGAGAAGGCCACACACTCACAGGGGCATACAGGTATGTCTTGACAGCCCTGCACATCCAGTTCAAACTCAGAGCTTCAATGAGAAACACAAACATGGTGCATAATTTATGCATAATGCATAAATTATAAAAAAAAAAAACCACAAAACGAGTTCTGAAGCTCATAACTGACTTTGGGTTTACTAACAGAAAAGACACACCCTCTTAACACCCGTCACTACCGTGCCAGTCCAGTCAGGACCCCAGAGGACACACGGAGTGGTGGTGGTGGTGGTGGTGGGGGGGGGGGGGGGGGGGGGGGGGGGTGTAACGCTGCCACCAAACACCATCCCCTCGCCAATGAACACTCACGAAGGCCCTGGAAACGGGCAGAGAAATCCTGTCAAGACATCCGATCTGCTGTGTGGACCGCTCAGAGCCGCAAGCAGTAACTCGACCCTGCTGTGTGGCTTTCCACAGGGTTCTGGGCTCACGCGAGGTTCCTGTCAAGACACTCGAGAATTTGAGCTAAGGACTGCTTCAGCTACAGCAGAGGTTCTTCTCTCTAGAGCAAGATGCAAGAATCACTTTTATTTGAATCACTCGGTGCTGTTCTCAGACATGAAGGATGACAGACCAAGCTGAGCCTTCTAAGCCCAGTTTGCGTGCAGCCCAGGAAACAAAAGATGCATTATGACAGCCTTCCTAGTGATGGCTATGACATGATCCGTCAATCAACAGACTAGCCTCTCATCTTGGTTATGAGAAACATGCTTGTTCTAATATTTCTGCAACTGAAGGCAATTATATTCAACATGACAGAGGAAAAAAAAACTTTGCTTTTAGATTTGCCAAGCTTTACCTTCCTGTACTGCCTTACATGAGCACTTCTAGACATTTCTCTGAAGCAATTCTTTACAACCGTCTCCACCAATATTATACACCATCAGGCCAGCTAAGATAAAAAAATCAAACCACACAACAATCTAAATAAAATTCATTTATTGTAATTAATACCATTCTATCTAGAGCAGAGAAAAAGAGGTCCACCATGCCACTTCTTCACGGTGGTGCACACACACCACACTGGGGTCCGAATTTTGGACAGACAGACAAACAGACCAATGGGGAGGGAAGGGCAGGGCTTGATCTGTTATTCACTCTCCATGCCTAGTTAAATGTGGGTGGGGCCTAATAACGGATGCATATTCCTTCCAGAAATTGGGGGGGGGGGGGGTGCATCTTCAATAGTGATCTTCAAGCTAGCAAGCCCTGGGCCTGCAGAGAGACAGGGGCAGACCAACCTTGACTGACACAGAGACAATGCAGGCCTGTGTGTGGTTCATGTACGGGTGTATGCAGGTCTGTGTGTGGTTCATGTACGGGCGTATGCAGGTCTGTGTGTGTGACTCTTAGAGAAGGTGTTAATTGGTCAACAAGGCTTTGATCCATCTTTCACTGCACACTTTGAGAGTGCCACAAGGGGTAAAAAGTTGAGGTAACACGTTCTTCTGGTAATTCTGCAAGAAAAAAATTAAACAAGTTTCAGAACTTCAAACAAGCAAATAGCAAAGCGCGCATGATTTCCTCAGACTCAGACACACACATATACCACGTTAACAGGTCTTTACCTGCCTTCAGCGAGTTGAATTGGACCCCCCTGATCCGACGCTGCCATCCACACTGGCAAGAGATTGTTCCTTCAGGACTGGATCTAAAGAAAAAGAAAAGGATGATTATGTTTACCTGACAGTCACCAACACTGCATCTCCCTGCTTTTGGAGCTATAGCTTGTTTCCCATTTGAAAACGTATATGCATTAATGATCAGTGATCAAAGTACTGTATTTTATTTTCTGTGAAATACAGATGTTTCATCATTCGTGTTTCAAGTGAAGCAACCACCCAAACAAATGAAGAGTTAAACTAATACTTTCTCCAAGCTCGATCATTTAGTCAGTTTGCATACCACAACTCCACAGTTGGAACCCGACCTATAGTTCAACTAAGGTAAAATGATGCCATTGAGCTACAGGACATCAGTTCCCAGAACTAAGGGAGGAGAGCTCTCAAATCTAGGACAAGACAGACCACAAAAGCCAAAGCATCCAAGCTACAGAACGATGGAAATTTAACACGCATGGCTAACAGGTACTAATTCACTACACTGTCACACAAAGCAAGAGAAACTAGCTACAATGAAAGCTAAAAAGTGCTAACTGACAAAGCTAACACAAAGTTGAAGGAAGCTAGCTAGCATGCAAGACTTGGAAGCTCTTATTCATAAAGCTCACAGTGTGCTAAAGGCAGAAGCTAATAAATGACTTTAATGGCTGACAAAGACAAGCAAGTCACATTCTTGCCACACTAGGAAAATTCATGCTAAAGGTAGAAGCTATCACATGATGCTGAATGCAGAAGCTACCACAACGCTAAAGGCAGTAGCTAACAGCAATGAAGGCAGAGGCTAGCACAGCCATAAATGCAGAAGTAGATATGAACTGACAGAAGTAAGGGTGCTGCATGGCTTCTGTGGCGGTCAGTCTCTGCTGATGATCGTAACGTAACAGCTTATCAAGCAGGTCCAGGGCTTCTGCGCTCACAAGGTGCTGGTTCTCCGTCTGGACAAACTGCTCCCAGCGCTTTCTCGTTTGCCTGCGAGAGTGAGAGAGGGAGGGAGAGAGAGAGAGAGAGAGAGAGAGAGAGAGAGAGAGAGAGAGAGAGAGAGAGAGAGAGAGAGAGAGAGAGAGAGAGAGAGAGAGAGAGAGAGAGAGAGAGAGAGAGAGAGAGAGAGAGAGAGAGAAGACGGATAGATGAGAGAGGGGGGGAGGGATGGACAGAGAGAGAGAGAGAGAGAAGGGGAGACAAACCCACTTAAACTAGACATCTAGAACTAGTCATTCAGATGAGCTGATTCAGACGGGGTTAACTTAAACTAGACATCTAGAACTAGTCATTCAGATGAGCTGATTCAGACGGGGTTAACTTAAACTAGACATCTAGAACTAGTCATTCAGATGAGCTGATTCAGACGGGGTTAACTTAAACTAGACATCTAGAACTAGTCATTCAGATGAGCTGATTCAGACGGGGTTAACTCGGGGAAGCACCAAACTGCTCCGTGTTTGTTGGTGTGGCCATCCAAGAACACGAGTAAGAGCCGATGCTCCAACCAGGACGCTCAGTATCGAGTGTCGTTGATGCAAAACATCACCACGACACAGCACCACCTAGTGGAGAATTTAGTGCTTGCTAACTGCCAGTTATAATCCAGCTCTACGAGTTGCCTCACACCCACAAGCGTCACCAGTGCAGCTGTTAACCATCACATGTAGAGAGTTTGTAGTTGCATTCATTTTAATGTTTATTTCTAATAAAATCCACCATGAAGCTGCCATGCCAGTACTTCTACCAACAGCACTGCCTCGAATTCCCACAGACGAATCACATCTTATACTCCACGTTCCCAGAGAGTCATAATCGGACACCACGACACTGTAAAACTAGGCCTTACTATGACTTGGCCCTTCCTGAGCTGATCCTCAGTTGAAGGTGCACAGCCAGAACACGGTACGTGCCCCCGGCGCCCCCTGCTGGTACTCACTGGCCCAGCAGGTCTTTGAAGCGAGGGTCCAGTTCAATGTGGTATTTGCGTAGGTAACCAAACAGCTCATCCGTCCCCAGCACTTTGGCAATCCGCACCAACTTCAGGCGGAGGAACAACAAAGCAGAACGGATGACACTCATGATTCAAATAGCCACAATTTACATAGCTAGTGCTAAAATTGGCACATCTGTTATTGATCTTCATTAACAAACGTCATTATCAAGTTTTATTCATTTACTGTGCCAAGTACTTTACTAGAGGATCAAATTCACAGTTCTGTTCAAGTATTTTAAAAGTAATAATAAGCATGACTCATGTTTTTTGTTTGTCAGTTATGATGAGCACACATGGACTTTGCTTTGGCCACGGGTTGCCACAGAGCCAGTATGTAAAACCATATGAAACGTGAATTCAAGCTGCAGAGGTACAAGTGCAGGCAGTACAGCAGGGGGCGCCGTCCCTCACCTGATCATAGTTGTCTTGGCCATGAAAGAAGGGCTCCTTCTGGAAGATCATACTGGCAAGCATGCAGCCTAGACTCCACATGTCCAGACTGTAGTCATACATCTGAGACACACACACACACAGTCATATATCCGCTCCAAACTTACACATGCCCAGTCTAGAGATGGCACCAATAAAATAAGCAAAAATACTGGATCCAATATCAGGATCCAATCCTGATCACTGATGAACGACCCCTCCATAGTTTGAGGTGACACAGATAAATAGAACAGCACTGCATCCAAGACAAAAACAAACAGACAGATGTGTACACTGTCCCCTAGTGGTGTACACTGTAATCACAGGACTAAGAAACCAATGGGGAAGTCTCCTGTGAAATCGCCTCACCTGGTAATCCACCAGCAGCTCCGGACCTTTAAAGTACCGGGACGCCACTCTGACGTTGTACTCCTGTGCAGGGTGGTAAAACTCTGCCAGTCCCCAATCTATCAGTCTCAGCTGTTTACACACACGCACAAGCAAACAACCACACAGAATCCACCCACACCATCACCCCAATATTAGATTCACATACAACAAAAAAAAAAAAAACCCATGCACTCTATACTGCCACCTGGTGTTTGAGGAGTGTCATGAGTTTGGAATAAGCAGACAAACAGGGGTGCCAACAGGCACACTGAGCCCCATGAAATTTTAAAATAAATTTTATAATAACAATAATTTAAGTATCCCTGTCATTCACAGACCCCATGAATCATCCTAACCACCCCCAAACACCATTAAATAAAGCAGTACTGAATCCACACAAGAAACACAACACAACAGCCATTCAGAACCAGTACGAGGAGCTGAAATGGCAATCACCGAACCTTCCTCAACTGATGGTCGATCATGACGTTGTGGGGTTTAACGTCCCGATGCATGATGCCCATACTGTGGCAATAGTCCAGGGCCTGCCAAACACACCACACCCTTCAAGACTGGAGAAGCACACTCAAATACAGCACTGCTCTGCACTACAGCTGACGCGGACGGAGGGAAAGTGCAGTCACTTACCTTTAGTAGTTCATACATGTAAAAACGTATATCAAAGTCTGTTAGCTTCTGGTACAGCTCCTGGGAAAAAAGGAAGAAAAATGACCATGCTGAAGCAGTGTGTGGAGCTGATCTGAGGTCAGTGTACAGACTCCTACATAGTTACATGCGTCTCTGGGTGTCCTACAAATGTATCAAATATATCAAATAAACATATACAACATGTCCAGTCATTACTTAGCAACCCCGCCCAAAAAAAAAACCTGGAACAGACCAGTGTGTTCATTGTTAAGTTCTAGCTCCTACTAGGATTTTCTGGGATGACAAATTTCACATCATGAGCATTAACAACTACCACCACAGATGTTCACCCACAAATCTCAAAGTTATAGCGCCCTCTGTTGGCAAACTCAGACCAAGCCCTACAGCCACAGACAAACAGCCACAGTCAGGCATCCTGAATTGGTATTTCACTGAAAGTTCAAGAAGCATCCAAAGTCAACATACCTTAAAATCAGTGTTATTGATGCATTCAAAGACCAGTGCCGGCGTTCGAGACTGTACACAGGTACAAGAGAGCGTGGAGGAGATGGAGATTAATGTTATAGTTAACACAACAACAAAAGTCGAAGAGTGCAGAAAACTAAAGACAAAGGTCGCAATGCCTCAAAAATGTAATTCCAGAAAGTCTACTTTGTATACACTGTACACACAAACTTTAAAATGATGTGATGGACTTTGGGCTCATGTGCAAAACACACGTGTGGTAATTAATTAAGGTTGAAAGCCTGACACACACATTTGCAGGAAGAACAAAGGAAAGATTGTGAACCATCAAAAATATACTTCCACGTGTAATGGGAGTAGTCTGTGGTGAATTCATGGCTACAGGACAGCCCACTGCTTTCTTTCTTAAATCAGTCCGAGATTGCAAACAGCAGGGCTGAGGCAGAAAGGCTAATTATTCATCTCCAGTGATTGGCCTAGTGATTTATGTGGCAGCAGTAGCAGCCAATGGGAAAGAAGAACAGGACTGGTGGGGAAGACTTATGGCGCATTTCCACATGGGCCTGCTTGGTTCGATACGGATCGATTCGCAACGGAGCGGTACGGTCGCGTTGTGTTTCCATTACAATGGTGGACCACCACAATGTGGGTGGAGTCGCTGTTGGCGCGCGGGTTGTAGTGTCATGACATCATTTGTATGCGACCACAACACCGTACAACAATGGATGAGATGGCGATAGCGGAGGAGTCGCTCTCCTGTGACGCAACCTGTGACGACACTCCCTGGCCAATCAGTGTCATGCTGTTCCTCCACGTCACAGAAGTTTTCCGCTTTGGAACGGTTAGAACCTCGAGCGAGTAGGTACGAAAAAAGTACCTGAAGGTATCGGCAAACTTGTACCTGGTACTAATGGAAACACTCACAAATCGTCGCGAATCGAACCATACCGCGCCAAGCAGGCCCGTGTGGAAATGTGCCAATAGATAACATGGAACATACCACTGGGTCCTTCACTGTGTCCACTAAACGGATGATGTTGGTCCCGCCTCTCAAGTTTTCCAAGATTTTTATTTCACGCTTGATTTTCTTCTTCTTGACAGGCTACAACAAAAATAAGAAATTCTACATAAGATTATGCAAACATCACTCCATCAGACTGAAACAAAGCCAGAAAAGAACAATAACACTAAGCATGAAGACCTGGTCTGACACAGCTGAATAAAACAGATTTTTAGACAGATGTTCCATATAGTAATAAACTACCTCTGTTTTTCCAGTGGCTCCTGATTTGCATTTAAAGGATAAATAAATAATTTTTCATGACATGAAAACCATTATACTGACACCTAGTGGTCTGGATGCATGAGTGTGTGTACTAAACCTATTTTAAACATGACCACCTTTATGGAGCAAATGCTAGTTAATTTTTGACGATTACAAAGATCTTATTCTTCATCTCTTCTCACTATATAGAAAAAATGCAAACATTAAACTTTACTTTCATACATCGTTATGGTGTTAAAAAAAATATTGACTGCTCCTTTAACCCCCAAAACATTCAGTGAGATCAAACGATTTGTGGACTTAACACAATCAAGATTAACAGGTTACAGAGCCACACTGATCTGAAGGTGATTATGGTTATGGTGATTATGGTCTGGACTGGTTATGGGCCAAGGAGCCATTGACAGCACATACTGATTGGAAACAGAAAAGGGGGTGTTTTAAGAAAACCTTGTGTGGCAATAAATTAAGGTTGAAAGCCCGACACACACACACACACACACACACACACACACACACACACACACACACACACACACAATGAGCTGTGTGTGTGCTATGTATATTGGCGGTTGCAGTCACCTTTAGGATCTTTACCACCACCTTCTCATTGTTGCTGACGTTGATGGCCTCAAACACCTCGCTGTATTTGCCCCGGCCAAGTTTACGTACCAGCTGGTAGTCCTCCTGGTTACTGTGGGAGACAGGCACATGACAACAGCCACAGCAGACCTTCTCAAAGCCTCGCTGCCTCAGATAACACTAGGAGGACAGAGCAAGTCCAGCCATCATTCACGCCAAGAAGGTATGAGCAACACACACAGATACAAAGCAGCATTTAAAGTGTCAGTGCACCACCCGGGCGACTGCCTAACCATAATAACCGAGAGTAAAGAGGCTATTCTGCCAGTCCAACGCATCCAAATGACCCCATCCACTCCAACCATGCTGCAATTAAGTTCAGCCAGTCTTACTTGATACATGCAAATTGCCGCAACTGATAGCTGGATAACCCGTTTCCTTTTCCGGTTGATGGTACCATCTTTCAGTTTACCCACATCTATGTTTAGACACTGAAAGATCTTAAGGGGGGTCGGGATTGGCTTGCGCGACTGATGCTTTGTGCACGGTGCAGACGCGATAGCACACCAGCCGCTGGGGTCCATCCACACGGCGTCTCTTCATTCAACACGTCCTGCTCCATCACGGAATGATGGACCGAACCCGCGCCGCTGATTCTGGTGTTGAATGTGAAACGCGCAACATGCAAATCCCGTTTTAGTGCACCCTGTCAGTCACAGACGGACTGAAACCAGATATATTAGGATAGGAGGGTAAACAAGACTTGGTTAAAGAACCGTTAAACGCCAATGAGAATTATGAGGAGAGAAAAAGAGATTTGCCCTGTTTAGGGGTTAGCTCAATAGTCACAACGCATCTATAGATGGTAGATGGTATAGATGGTGACTACAACTTGAGGCTGATTACTACACTGGGGTAGTATTCAAACGCATAAACAGTAGAATGGGGTTGTGTGTGTGTGTGTGTGTATAAAAGAGGGGGGGGGGGCACATACGCAACAGATACTGCACTAGGATGTATTTTACTCCAAATGCTGAATACTCACCTCCAGCTGGGCACGTGGGCTTCATAGTCCCAATACTCCCTGCTTTTCAGAGTGTTGACATCGGCATATACCCGAGCTTTACTTCCGGCCACTGGGCCGGGCATGGCGGGCACCGGAGGTCCTGGTCTCCTACACCCGATCTCCACAAGGCTCTGTGAAGGCAACCGCGGGGAACTCTCTCCTCGTCCTGGGGGGGTCTGGTGGAGTTGGTTTAATATCTCTACTCGTGAGTGAGACCAGTTACCGGCCCCGTTTATCGGGAGTCTAGGACTGGTGAGTGACTGTGAGAGGGACCGTCGGTGCTGTGATGGGGCCGAGGAAGACGGCAAAAAAAAAAACGGAGGTAGAAATGGCGTCTCCGCGCAGGACGAGTAATATCACAAAATTAACTTTGTACAAAAAAAATCAGCAATCCAGAAAACGCCCATAACCGCGAGCCTGGAGAGAAGGCGGGGGGGTCCTCTATTGATCGCGGATTAAACCCCCCCACCCCTAATCACCTGCGAACCCAAGATCCACCAAGTATCGAGATCCACCAATATTTCTCACCAGTAGCCTTCAAACGGACCGTAACACACGGCGATAAATGATCGAGTCCCCGAAGTAGCGGAGTTGGTGTGCGCGAATGAGACTCTTAACTTGGGGATAAACTGAGTACAGGGGGAGAGGAGGAGTATGAATCGGTTCTGCTCGCTAGCCTGCTCGCTAACTCTGTTAGACAAGTGAACATGGGCTCACACTCACGGAGGAACAACAACAGTGATGTAAAACCTTTGAAATCCGACTCGGAGCGTCCGGCGTTGCAGGAATTTGGAGGTTTTCTCGAGAATTTCCCCAGTCCTCCCTACATACCGCAGGGAAACGGTTCGCAATATTGTGACCCGGAAGAAGAGCGCAGCGTTTATCAATTACGACCGTGTACTAGGAAGTACTCGCGACGACCGTAGTGCGCATGTCACTTTATGGCGCGGTTCCCGCCCCTCTGTTTTTAGTGGTTGTACTTTTGGGAAGTATCACAATTCTGGGGCTGCTGTCATGCAAAATCATATAATATCCTACGTGTTTTAGTACACTATTCCGCTTTACAGAACAGAAGGAACATTGAGTAACTTTTTTTGTTTTGATTTCTGTCCCTGAAAGACTTTTTTTGGATGTAATATTAAAATAATGATAAAATAACTTATAATGGTGTGACCATTGATCTATATTAATATAGATCAATGGGTGTGACGTCCACCATTATATAATGGCATGTAAACTGTAAAGTGTGTGCGTTTAATAACTGTAAAAAATATATTTTAAGTATTTTAAACTAAATCTATATTTCTCAAAAACTATACAACCGTATACTCAACAACGATTCATTTAACACATCAAGCTCATTATATTATTGACAGTGCCTTATTTGACAAGATCGGAACCATTGATCTATATTACTAATATAGATAATTGATCGGCACTGCGCTTGCGTCAAAAAAAAAACGCCTTGGTCAACGCGATGTTTACCATAGCAACCGTGGTAGCAACCAGAGACAGGACGGTCTCTGAAATATATGGTCTCTGAAATATACGGTTTCTGGCAGCAACAGAAGACAGCGGTACAGAATCTGACAAAATGCAGCTCGTCGAACTTGTGGAAGACTTAAGGTTTGAAGTTAAACAAATAAAAATACATTTATTAACACATTCAGTAACAAATATACTAGAGCAATCAGGACGTTTAAAAAGACAAAAACTACGACCCTCATGGCCTGTTTAAACTGTTGGTATATCATATGACATTGGTTAAACAGTCAGTAAATACCGTGTTTTAAGGACTGAAGCAGAAAGACAATACATTTAATTACATTTAATTAACTACGTGTTGGCCATATCCTGAATTGCAGATACTGGCATATATTTGTGCATGTGTTTAGATTAATTCTGTATTCGTTCAGGCGTTCCAATGCAGTCCTGCGGGCGGAGACCGAGATGCTTGAGGGCCACATTAGTCGCTTGGATCCCCGTGACCTGATCCCGCAGCTCGCCCCAGAATCTATGAAAACCAATTCACAGATGGATATAGAGGTGCTGAATATACCTTACATTATCTACTCAACATTGATCACTTAATCATGCTGAGATGCAGCATGTAAGGGCTAGGAGGTAGTTCCCTAAAACGTTGTGAAATACGAGTTGTAAACAATTTTCATGTGCAGTTGATTCCATTATTATTTTATATACGCTGTATTATGCTGTGTCACTCAAGTAAGAACGGATCTTTTTTTGAGGATGGTTTTCCTAAAGTTTCCTACATCAACCAAGAGTTTGTTCTTGGTGACTGGCTCTTTTCGTGCTCATTTGGAGTCTAGACCAGGTTCCTGTCGAACTGCTGTGAGACACTGTTGTTGAAAGCGCTATACAATTCATCTTAAATGGCTGTGCAAATATTAGATCCTGCAGTGGCGAATATGTACTTAATACTCCAGAGTATATGGGAACCAGGCCCAAGGTCATATACAAGTGTGCGTGTTTGTGTGTGTGTGTGTGCGTTCACCATCTCATTCCATGTCCTGTTGTTGTCTGCGTGTTACTTAAGGGGTGTGATAGGAAGGCCAGCCCTCGTATGTCATCTCAGAGGCTATCCCAGAGCCTCACACTGGAGCAGAAGTTTGACATATGTGTGAGGGAGCTGGAAGCGATGAAGGAAGAACAAAAGAAGCTCAAAAAGACTTCTCAGAAAGTCTTGCAGAATTATAAGGTTAGATCATCATTTCATTCAAGTTACCTTTGTTTATAGTGCTACAGCAAACACACCGTGATGCACAAGTGTACATCTGTAACTTATATAGCTGAATCAAGGGACCGATATTTACTTTAAACTTAATTCAGCTGTTTATGTTTTACTACCCGTCCCTTCAACAGCGGAGCGGATGGAGGTAATAACCCCTCACCTTCTGCCCTCTTCCTACCAGGCGACTATAGAGGAGAGAGACATTCACCTAGCAGAGATTAAAATGGCGAGTTATGAGTTCGACCGTGACATCGCTAAACCCCTGCGAGAGAAGAAGGGTGTCATGGTGCCACCAGAGAAGATCCTCCGTTACCGTGAGGACAGAATGAAGGCCAGAGTAAGATGTTCGAAGTTAGATGTTATTATGTGGATGGAAATCCAAGCAGCCACCTCACCTCCACCTTACTTTAGTTTCGCATGTACGTCACATGCACATCTGGATATAACATAATTTGATGGTTAAGTGCAATACGTCTGACTATTGCAGTCCACTTTTGAGCAGCAGGAGTAAATGTTAGACAATGGGGACATTTTGTTGGTTCAGGAACAAGACAGAGTTCCCTAAAGTGGTCACTGGTATGTCAAGTGAAGGCAGCGCTGCTGGCTAGAGAGGGCGTTTCAGATTCAGTGGTTAAAGCTGCCTGTTGTAAGCAGTGTTTCATAACTCAGTCATCAGGGTCTTTATTTTTGCTCTAACAGAGCAAAATGTGGACCACCCGGTAGACCTTGAGGACTGGCTTATGAAAAATCAATTTAGAGTCCATTGCACAGGAGATGAAGATAAAGCTATTTGGCATTTGGATCCTATTTTCTCAATTTGTTTAATTTCTCCCTGAATGGACAAGCACTATTTTGGGTACCTTTATTATACAATTTAAAAGAGACCATTGTTTATACAGTCCACTCTCTCTCACATTATCCTATTCAAGAGGTTCTGGATTTTGTAATCACTGGTATTTAAATACCGGTAGTGGGAGAGTGGGTAGTCAGTAGTACCAGGACTGTGAGGGTTGTGATCTAAGAACCTGTGTCCCATGGTGTAAATTTACTACCAGCAGTTACAAAATTTGCTACCTGGTTTTGAATATGAGGTCTGGAGTTGAATTCTTCTGTCCTAACTGCTTCCTAAATCCCGGTCCTTAACTCCAGCCTGTGTACATAAGACCCCCCCGGGCTGTTGAGAGACCGGCAGTGCAACTGACAGTTGGCTTCCTGCTCGGCAGAAAACCCAGATGGAGAAGCTGCATCTGAAGAACATGGCTCTGGGTGTACGGATGCGCAACCTGCAGCTGCAGCTGCAGCACGAGGAGATTGTGGAGGCACCGGACGAGATCGAGGTGGAGCTGATGAAGATCCAGAACCGCAGGCACCTGGAGAAGATCGACAAGAGCAAACGGGACCTGCTGCGGCTCAAGCGGCCGGCATACTCCACCAAGCAGGAGCTCAACACCAACAAGGTGGGCCTCCAACACAGTGGCAGATGGGTGTGAGCACAGATTCAGGAACTAAAAGTGCTGCAGTTACTTCTGTCACACAGGTTATTTCACTATGCAACGCCCAGTTGGTCTCGAGCAGTGCTTAATTTGTAAATCAAACGATGCTGGAACGCAAACAGCGGCATGCAAAATTTTCAAGTTGGGGGGGATGTGAGCATAAATTGTTACACTGGGGGGTATAAAATGTTACCGGATCGAGGCAGACAGTTCCCGGAACGCACACTTCAAAATTAAAGAGTTCCCGGATCCTGTTCCGGCAGGATCCGGATCAAATTAAGCCCTGGGCTGTGTTCGAAATAGCCTACTACATACTACTGGCGTACTGATCGAGCCACAAATCTATGCAGTATGTGACCAAAATGAAATTTTCCAGTACGCGAAACATACCAGGATGACATACTACTTCCACAAAATATTCCAGTACGCGAACAGAGCTATCTTCGTGGTGTACTGCATCCCATCATGCTTTGCTTTTGTCGCATACTGGAAACTGTACTGCATACTACTACGAGGACCAGTATGCAGTATCCAGTATATACTGAGTCCAGTATGCAGTATCCAGTATGTAGTAGGCTATTTTCAAACAGAGCCCTTGAGCTAATTAGCAAACACAGGCAGCGGAAACAAAATCCAGGACAAAATCACTTTCTGAAACCGAACTGTCATAATACTATTTGTTTATTTGGTGCTACTGCTACCACATCTGAGATGGTGAAAAAGAGGACATCTCAGCAGGGGGTGGGGGCTGAAAATTCTAGGCTACTTAGCTACTCCCCCTTCTCACTCAAGCGAACCCAATGTAGTAGGGTAGGGCATGACTTGCTTGTGAACGAAATGCTTCTCGAAATTCTATGTAAGCTCTAGTAAAATCCAAAATCCTGGACAGTTTGTGAAATTCTGCCCGGACAAGTCTCAAAAAGATCAGGCTCAAGAAGAGTGTTATAATTTCATTTATCAGAACTGTGGAAATGTTAAAATGAGTACTTCTGGCTGATCTAGGATCAGAACTAGAAATTCTAATTAAGAACCAGTAGAGAGCAGTAAAGAGGGAGAGGTCCGTTTGGCATCACAGTGTCTCTGTTGCAGAAAAAGTATCAAATCTTGTGTGAGGAATCAAAGATGCTGTGTGAAGACATTGCCCTTCACAAAGACATGCTCCAGAAGATTGAGGAGGAAACCCAGCAGGTGGAGGAGGTGAGATAAATTTTCAATTTACATCAAACATGATAAAAAAATTATGCATTTACAGCATCTCCAAAGCTGTTAGAAATGAACATGTCTGATTTGAAGGCCTCAGATCTATTGCACACTGATCAGCTTCTTCACTGTGAGGCAGGGATTGAGTTTTGACCACAAATGACCCATGTTGACATTCCTGAGTGAAACCCCCAGTACCTCTGCTGCCCAGATCATAACCTATAACTACACCACTACTGTCCAAGTGTTAATGCTGCACTGTAAAAAAAAAAAGACGTAAAAAAAGGGTAACATGTCCGGCAGCAAAAGTTGCCAAACAGTTACCGTAAAATTACAGTAAAATATCACACATAATGCAACAATTAATTACTTTAAAATTACAGATTTTTATTCTTTGTAATTTCACAGCCAAATTTGAGTAAAATTACAAATTTTCATTTCGAAAACACAGCTAGAATGTTAAAATAACAGCATAATTAGGTTACTTCATGGTATTATTTAAGCAATCTACAAATGAACTTGTCAAAGTACAGATCTTTTAAAGTAAAATAACAAAAATATATATGCAAATTAACTCAATTTACTGTCATTTAAATCTTATTAAAATGTGTCAACAGAGGTAATCTGTGAATATATGTTCATATCCTATAAACTTACAGTGGATAACTGTTAAATGTTGGTTGATCAACCCACTAACTTTTACAATGTACTGTTTATCAAATGGGATTTCAACATTAAAATCATTGGATTCTGCTTTTTAAATACACAAAAATAATGTAAAATTATATATTTTTAACCCTATATAAAAGTCTATGGTTAGTGTGTTCAAAGATCTATGCTTTCATTTCATGTGATAATATTCACAGACAACAACTATATACCATAATAAAAAACAATATCATGTTAAGATAAACCAAGTTTTGTAGTTTCAAAAGTTATGTGTTTAATTTAACATCCAATGGTCCAATATGCTACTCTTTCCTATTAATTTACGGTGCTTGGGATGTATTAACATCTTAAGTTTCTGTTAAAACTACCAATATTACAATACATTTCTGTAAACAAATATTTTTGTGGTTATTTTGGTCTTTAAATTCCAGCTTACATGAACATTTTACAGTTACCTTTTATTTCACCAGATAAAAGAATGGTATACTGTCACGGTGAGGCGGCCCCCTACCGGCCGCCTCTGTCCACAGCAGCTGTTGTTGTTGTTGTTTGGTGACGTCATGTGCGTCCCTCAGGTGGGCGGAGCCCGTGATCCGTCTCACCTGAGGGTCATTTGTTTGCCTTGTCTTGTCTTTATACCAGTTGACCGCTGGTCATTATATCCTTAATTTGGAGATATTGCATGGGTTTTAGGTTTGCACACTTTCTATTAAACCATCCTTTTTCCCTGAGACTTGGCGTGATCGCTTCCTTTTTGTTGCTCACCCCTGCCCGTCACATATACATACATATATTAACAAACAACATTTAAAACAATGTAAAAACATTTCAAACCAAATGTCAAACCAATGTCAAACCAAAACAATAAAAGCAATAATAAAAGCTCAGCCATAATACATACTTTCAATCTCTTTATTTTGACAGTTGAACTTCAACAATCATGACAACTGAACTGACTCTAAAAAAATATATAAAAAAAAACCCCAAAAAGATGGTTACTATGGATTTTTACAATGTTCTCGAAGTTGAAAAGATTTATATTAAATGGGATTCTAAAATATAAACAATAATGTGAACTAACAGCACTAGTTATCCTACATCATTCTCAGTTTATTGTGTTGTATGGACTGTAGCAGCATGTGCCAATTAAAAGATTCAGATTAGGATTGCTTGGGAAAAATGTTTTTGTTTCATTTACACACCCAATAGAAAATCAACAACTTGAAAAATGTAGCTACACTGAATATGCTTCTACAACGAGAACTTTTAATTGGCTAATACAAAGCACAAGGGCCAATCACAGAATCTAATACTGCAATAATTGTTACAGATCATAAAAGGGCTTACACAGTTGTTTAAGGCATTTTCAACAGTAAGATGGTAAGGGTGCTGAAATTATTTTAAGAATTGCGCCTAGCTATATGAAACGATCACATCAAATATCTCATAGAACAACATCACTTCATTATCACTGTGCACTTGTTGTGTTCAGTCCCAGTTCACTCACTGTTAGCTGTCACTACATAACAGGTCATCATTAACCTTATCCAAAAAGATGTCGTATTAGGACACATCCAGAAGGAAGAAAATTCCATAACTCCAGGTTTTGAACATTATGGCAGTTTTTCTCAATGATCTTGTTAGGCATCATTAAACCAGTGCCCACTGCCGCATCTGTGAAAAGAGAAAATCAAATGTTTCTGTTTTAACCTGCAACCTGTAGGCCATATAATAATTCTGGGACATCGTGTGTACTTTTTAATCAATTTAGAATGCATAACATTGTAACATAAAATGCAAAACAATTCTGAAATTACAATAACCCCAAATATCAGACAGTTTTGTTTGACATCCAGGAAGATATGAGGCATGTTGGTCAGAATTGGGCCTGATTTTGGCAGCTGTGTATGGTTTTGACTGGAACCTACATTTTTACAGGGCTTGCAGCTGTAGAGTTCTTGCCCCATTATTCAGTTTTTAAAGTAAACCCATCCATTTCTGACCAGGCTTGACCAGGCTATGATTGCTTAAAGTGGAACAACTTTCAAAGTGACTGCACATAAGCTCATCATGGGACCATTTAAAAGTCATACAAATGTTTGTATACATAACCAGAAAACATAGCTGTTTTTCAAGTTAAGTAGCGAAATAGTATTACTCATACTGGTGCCTTGATCTTGTGTGCACATACTAGTCTTGAAAGAGGAATTAGCAAAGAACGTAGTAGAGGTCAAACAAGTGTAGATAGGGTGATGTGTCTGAAGATAGAAGGTCTGATGTTGAATGTTGCCAGTGGTTATGCTCCACAGGTTGGATGTGAGGAAGAGGAAAAAGAGAAGTTTTGGAAGGATCTAGATGAAGTGAAAGTATTTCCAGTGAGGAGAGAGTGGTGATTGTAACAGACCTATATGGACATGGTGAAGGAAACAGAGGAGATGAGGAAGCAATGGGTAGGTTTGGTGTCAAGGAAAGGAACCAGGAAGGACAGATGGTGGTGGATTCTGCCAAGAGGATGGAAATGGCTGTAGTCAACACTTATTTCCATATATTATTTTGAAAATAAATAACCATTAAATAATGTGATAAAAAACCATGAACAGATTAAAATAAACTGGTTAAAACACGTTTGAAACCAAAACTATTATAACACAACGTGACAGACATCAACTTGTCATCAGAATGCTACTCATAATAAAATAACTAAACACTCCCGGCAAAGCAGCGATTTTTGAAAAAATAAAACTAAGACGTACCTTCAGTTGATATTGAACACTGACACTTGGCGTGAACTTGTGCTTCGGTGCTTCAGTCCAGCTCGCCTTTACCTGCAATTCTGTGAATAACTGAACGTAACGTCTACAGGCAACTGGCGCTCAAATTCAAACTAGTGATTCATGGCGTTCATTGGCTGAACAGACCACGCACCCACGATTCTGTCCAATTACCACACAGAACTGTTTGCTGATCTGTTTCCTGGTGGATGAATAGATGGATGGATCGATCTCTTCTCTCTCTCTCTCTCTCTCTCAATCTCCCGCTCTCTCTTGTCCCACCACACACACACACACACACACACAGTCTCTCTCTCTCTCTCTCTCTCTCTCTCTCTCTCTCTCTCACACACACACACACACACACACTCACACACACACACACACACACAATATTTCTCTGACCACCCTCCGCAAACTTATTGCTATATATTGCAAAGTTTTAACAGGTTATCTTATGGGCCTTTCTGAAAAAAATCTCCTAATGCCTTATATCTTTGCGCCTCCTCAGGAAAAGCCCTTGATTGCCCAGGATTGAGGATTGAGGGACCAAATATTTTATATTATTCACTTGCTTGAGCAGAGTGGAGCAGTATTGCGTTCTAAACTTGTTGCTTTAAATGTCATTTCAAATAAAAGGCTGTTGTTCAGTACTTTGTGTATGTGATTCAATTTACAGCTGGTTTGGTAGCAGAATTATTAATGTATATTTAGAGAATTGGAAATGGGAAATTTAACATAATATTTTACTTCAAATCTTAATTCACTATAATTCCAGCTTTGGTCAAATGTAGATGTTAGGCTGCTGTTTCTGGTTAAATATAATTTCTTTGATAACATGGAATTTTAATATACCATGAATTTACTGTTTGAAAATAGAAAATTACTGTGAAATTACAATATGCATTGTTCTGCATTTTTACACTGATATCTACTAAATTAACACTCAAGACCCTTAAATATTCAATCCTGTTATAAAACAAGAAATTCTTGTAATTTAAATTTACACTTTGACCGTATATTTAAAGGAGTTTTCTTTTAAAAAGTCATTTTCCTGTATTTTACAGGTATATTCTCTTATTATGAAAAAGACAGAAAAATACTGTATTTATTTACACTAAATATCTGTTTAAAAATTTTTTTTTTACAGTGTGTGCTCAAGAGTGTTAGTCACTGAAATAAGATAGAAGATGCTTGAAAATAGTTCATCCCTATAGAGGGAGTTCAGTCGGCAAAAACAAGTGTTTATAAAATGCATCTATAAGTTACATGTATCGTACAATGTCTCCTGAGTGTCCGTGTTTTGAAGCAGCGATCGGCTCCTGGATCAGCCGCTTACGTTCTCGCTCTGTCTCACGTGTGCAGGAGCGAGCCAAAGCTGAGACTCTGAACAGGAGGCTGCGAGCTCAGCTGGAGCACCTCGGGGTCCCACCCGTGCTGGAGTATGTGGAGACCAAAGCCCGGCATGCCCAGCTGGAGCAGAGCGTCAAGGCCTGGAGGCGCAAGATCGACATCGCAGAGGTGAGAACTTCACTGGAAATTCAACATGTCTCATTTCAGAAATCTGTTTTTATTTTTTAGTATGGAGTTAATCGTTGCCTAAGCCTTTTTACTGAATTCTCCATCAAACATAACATGAATATCTCAAATTATACACAACATATTATTTGTGCATATATTATATATATATATTTTCCTCTGTGAAACTGCAGATGGCATTAAAGACTCACACCCAAGCCTGGAAGCAGAAGCTGGAGGGTCCAGTTAGGCCAGGACAGAGCATCCTGTCAAAGAGAACCAAAGAGACGCCACGTTGCTTGAGCCAAAGACCAACGTGCCTCACCTGAACAAGTGCCACCGTGCTGAGGGCAAAGGTCAGGCCCACCCCCTCTGCATCTTGGGCCCAGGATCCACACCGCTCCCCTAACTGCAGTGCCGGGAGGGGTGAGAATGTCCCCCTCCCACTGCAGACCCACTCAGCCACCGCAGGGGAGCGCATGGACACACGAAGGAACGCAGGCGGCCACGCCATCAAACGGAGGAATGCCGCCGGCACGGACGTAATTTGGGGGGGGGGGGGGGGGGGGGGGGGGAGTACATGTCCCCCCCCACTTTTTCAAAAGCCGGTTTTGGTCCCCCCCCAGTTTTTACGGTTAAAACCAAATATTTAAATAGCGACGAATCCATGCACACCCCCCCCCCCCACTTTTTAACGGTAAAAAAACTAATATTTAAATAGCGATGAATCTAGCGCTAGGACCATGCAGAAAACGACCGCTCCGAGCTCTGCTCTGGTAACCATTTTCGTTCCCCCCCCCCCCCCCCGGTCAACAATTTTCATTCGCCACCCAACCCCCGTCAACGATCTGGAACCTGCAGCTGCTGCCGTTACCTTGATTAAATGAACATTTTAAAAATTATGGGCCAATTTTAAATGAGACAGCTCAGAGGTTCTAACGGGTTCCACCGTTTCACTGTCAGTTCAAGGTCCAGAGTACTTTGTTATTATAAAAGATTTTAAAATGGGGAGAGGGGAGGGTGCAAATAGGGAACAAAACTAGATTAAGTGAGTTTTCTAGAAAACATTAACCAGCATCCATGCTATGACTATGATCTGTACAATGCATGTATTAATAAAACATTCAAAAGAGTGATGCAATTGAGCTAGCCTTCCTCAGCCCTCAATATGTTTACTCCTAAATCACCGGGCAACCAAAGGAGTTTAGTTTTATTAAAAAAGAAGAAAAACCCTCTCATGACTTTTAGAAAATAAAGGAGGGGGCCGTGGTGTGACTGTAGAAATGCAAGCAAGAAACAAGCACTTGCATGGACACAAGGAAAAATAATCTATACAGACTGTAGAAAAGTACCCACATGCACAGTGCTGGCCAGGGAGACACCTTGTCCCCCATGTCTTGTCTGCACAGGGGTGACACACAGCGAGACAGAGGGCACAGGTAGCAGGCACACCCACTCATCTGCACGACGAAACCAATGCTAAAAAAGGTTTAAAGGGTAGGGAGGGGGACAACTTTCCTCAGACAAAACGTCCACGCGACTTGGAAACATGTCTTCACAAATTAACTCCAAGCCTAAGATGCAAGCTTAGCTGGAGGACTTCATGGCCCCAGTGGTGGCCGAAGTGCAAAAACCACGTACTTGATTAAAAGTAGATACCCAAGGTAAAACATTACTCAAGTACAAGTAGAAGTCCTCCCTTTAGTCCTCTACTTGAGTAAAAGTACAAAAGTATTGGCCTTCAAGTAAGTATTGAAAGTAACGTTCCATCAGTTAGGCTGTGTCAATAAGGCTTTAATATCCTGTTATCTCTATACTATGACTCTTGCATAATCAACTAATTTATGTGGACAGGCTCGACTCTTTTTACACAAATACTTTAATATTAATCATTTTGATTTCTGAGCCGATGTAAGAATCAGGAGATACAGCCATAGAAACTAAGACAAATGCACTGTATGCACAGTACATTCTATTGCCTGACATCCCAAGTTCACAGGAAGATAAAAAATATTCTACAGTAAAAAACCTTCTTCTTCTGGATTTAAACAGTCACTTATTTGATCAATCAAACCTGCTTGTCAGATTCACTTGTCACTGCTGTTACAGTGAGTGAATTCTATAAATGTTTTGATGATATTTGAAGGTTTGATTCGAAATGCCACATTCAGGTACGTTCAGGTGCTACATTTTAGCTATACTGTAGGCTACATATAAATCTGGAATGCAGCGTATGAACGTCATTTTTGCATCCAAGCCTGACGTTTAAAAGATGTACAGCAGATGAATAAACGCTGTATTAAAAAGTCTAGGAGAGATCTCATACGCAAGCACGATTATGACGCAGCCAGATAGGTCTGGAATGCAGCTGCTGAAGGTCTTTCATGATCCACCAGAGACATTGCCGATGAGCACACGCTCTATTAAATACGTATTCCAGACGAACTGTGTTACATCCAATCCAAAACAGCATACCATTGTTTATTCAGTGCACTCTCTCTCACATTATCCTATTCAAGAGGTTCTGGAGTTTGTAATCACTGGTATTTAAATACCGGTAGTGGAAGGATGGGTAGCCAGTAGTACCAGGATTGTGAGTGTTGTGATCTAAGAACCTGTGTCCCATGGTGTAAATTTACTACCAGCAGTTACAAAATTTGCTACCTGATTTTGAATGTGAGGTCCAGAGTTGAATACTTTTGTTCTCACTGTTTCCAGAATCCTGGTCCTTCACTCTAGCCTGTGTACATAACACCCCCCCCCCCCCCCCTCGCCCGCGGGCTGTTGAGAGACCGGCAGTGCGACTGAGAGCTAGCTTCCTGCTCTTCTTGAAGTTCTATGTAAGCTCTAGTAAAATCCAAAATCGTGGACACATCACAATCGTGGTTGTGAAATTCTGCCCGGACACATCTCTCACGTCTCATCAGGCTTACGAAGGGTGTTATAATTTAAGTCGTCAGAACAGGGGAAATGTTCAAATGAGTACTTCTGGCTGATCTAGGATCAGAACTGGAAATGCTAATTAAGAACCAGTAGAGAGCAGTATAGAGGGAGAGGTCCATTTGGCATCACAGTGTCTCTGTTGCACATAAGCTTCAGAGCTTGAGCCAGAAATCAAAGCTGCTGTGTAGTGACATTGCCCTTCACGAAGACATGCTGCAGAACATTGAGGAGGAAACCCAGCAGGTGGAGGATGTGAGATCAATTTTCAATTTACATCAAACATGATTTAAAAATTATGCATTTACAGCATCTCCAAAGCTGTTAGAAATGAACATGTCTGATTTGAAGGCTTCAGATCTGCTGCACACTGATCAGCTTCTTCACTGAGGCAGGGATTGAGTTTTGACCACAAATGACCTGTGTTGACATTCCTGAGTGAAACCCCCAGTACCTCTGCTGCCCAGATCATAACCTACAACTACACCACTACTGTCCAAGTGTTACTGCTGTGTTCAAGATTGTTAGTCACTGAAATAAGATAGAAGATGCCTGAAAATAGTTCATCCCTACAGAGGGAGTTCTGTCTGCAAAAAAAGTGTTTATAAAATTTATCTATAAGTTACACGTATCGTACAATGTCTCCTGAGTGTCCGTGTTTTGAAGCAGCGATCGGCTCCTGGATCAGCCGCTTACGTTCTCGCTCTGTCTCACGTGTGCAGGAGCGAGCCAAAGCTGAGACTCTGAACAGGAGGCTGCGAGCTCAGCTGGAGCACCTCGGGGTCCCACCCGTGCTGGAGTATGTGGAGACCAAAGCCCGGCATGCCCAGCTGGAGCAGAGCGTCAAGGCCTAGAGGCGCAAGATCGACATCGCAGAGGTGAGAACTTCACTGGAAATTCAACATGTCTCATTTCAGAAATCCGTTTGTTTTTGTTTTTTTTTTTTAGCATGGAGTTAATCGTTGCCTAAGCCTCTTTACTGAATTCCCCATCAAACATAACATGAATATCTCAAATTATACACAACATATTATTTGTGCATACATTTCATATACACTGCTCAAAAAAATAAAGGGAACACTTAAACAACACAATGTAACTCCAAGTCATCCACACTTCGTGTTAAAATAGGAAGCAACACTGATTGTGAATCAATTTCAACTGCTCAATCAATCAAATTTTATTTATATAGCGCTTTTTACTACAGTTGTTGTCACAAAGCAGCTTTACAAGTGCCGAGTCCTAGCCCCCAGTGAGCAAGCCAAGGGCGACAGTGGCAAGGAAAAACTCCCTAGTTTTTTGCATGAGGAAGAAACCTTGAGAGGAACCAAGACTCAGGGGGGGAGCCCATCCTCCTCTGGCCGACAGCGGTCACCATGACAACAACAACAATATAGACAGAATGTAAAAGATGCAATAATGTCCATTTAGACAGAATATAAAAGATGTAATAATGTCCATCATAGAGTAGGCATCCGGTTAGGCAGGAGGTGGCCGGCCCAGAATGGATCGCTTGTCTCTCCTCATCTCATTATTCCTCAAGCAGGCGGGCAGCCATGTGGAGAAATGAAACAGGGAAAATTAGCTCTGTATGAGGACATATACAGGACAGGTGAAATTATAAACATTTCTGGAGTGTGGCAGCAACTCCGGCACTAAGTTAAATTATTACAGCCTAGCTAAAAAAGGCAGAACCAGAAGGTAACACAGGCTTTGGGGCATTCTGAGACAATGGCATCCGTCCACTGCACTGTCAACAAACTTGAGTGACCACAAGCAGTGACAGGATGACAGCACCAGCACCCCAGTCTACCATAAAAACCCTTCGTCTATGAACCCCTGGATCTGTACTTTTATCTAAGGGGGGATATTAATTATCAAACGCTAGACTAAATAAGTGGGTTTTCAACCTAGATTTAAAGATTGTGACTGTGTCAGAGTCCTGGACACATTTAGGAAGATTATTCCAAAGCTGGGGGGCCTTATAAGAAAAGGCTCTTCCCCCTGCTGTTACCTTATTAATTTGTGGAACTAATAAAAGACCAGCACCCTGTGATCTTAGTTGACGTGGGGGTTCATAGTAGGAAATAAGTTCCTGGAGGTATTCAGGAGCAAGCCCGTGTAGTGCTTTATATGCTAATAATAGAATTTTAAAATCAATACGAAATTTAACTGAGAGCCAATGCAGGGCTGATAGGACTGGTCTAATATGCTGAAATTTTCTAGTTATGGTCAGAACTCTAGCTGCGGCATTTTGAACTACTTGAAGTTTATTTAGATTCCTATTTGAACATCCTGACAGTAGTGCATTGCAGTAGTCTAGTCTAGAGCTAACAAAGGCGTGCACCAATTTTTCTGCATCATCCTGTGATAACGCATTTCTTAATTTGGCAATGTTGCGGAGATGTAGAAAAGCTATCCTAGTAGTATTATCTATATATTTATCAAATGATAGGTCGGAGTCAAGTATGATGCCTAGGTTTTTGGCTACTGTGCCAGGTGTTATGGGATAGTCTGCAAGATTAAGCATTAAATTTGGAATTTTCTGTCTTGCGGCCTTAGGGCCCACAAGGAGAACTTCTGTTTTGTTTTGAAAAATGACACCATGTTTGTTTATAACTGTGCCCAATGGTAGCATATATAATGTAAATAATGTAAATGCTCTTGTGCAAATGGAACAGACAACAGGTAGAAATGAGAGATTTTCAACTGATTTCAAAGATTTTTATTCATTGAGATCTAGGATGTTATTTTAGTGTTCCCTTTATTTTTTGAGCAGTATATTTTCCAAAGCCTGGAAGAGGCCAGGACAGAGCAGCCTTCTGAGACCCCTCAGACCACAAGCTCAAACCATTCCACTTTAAGCACATTATCATTTTTTCTAAATGTTTTTGAAATATGGAAGTTCAAGCTACATTTAATAAAAGAAAAGCAGTGAAACATGTCTGCATTAATGTCCAGGACACAGAAGCAGTATTAATGAAAAAGTTTATTAGTTAGTGCTGTGTATATTAAATGCTACATACAGATATTTAGCATGAATGTCACATCCATTGCCACATGATGTTTTCTTACTAGCTCATCCACAATCTACAATTTGAAAAAAGCTAAAGAGTAAGTGTGCCGGGAAGCACAAATACCTCAAAACAGATTACAGAACTAACACAGCAGGCATGCACGAGGCGGAGGCTAGGACCATGGGGAGGAGTCAGCAGGACTGCGGGGAGGAGCCACCTCCTCTGCTTCACCTCAGGAAGCTCCAGTCTCAGCCCACCACCTATTCTTCCCCCACAGACCTGAGCCTCACACCAAGAATATAGATATTTATATAGAAATTTTAAACAATATTAATAAAAAAATAATATACAATGCAAATGTGAAAACAAAAAAAATAAAACATACTTTTTTTTTATTCAAATCACAACTTCTGTTTAATTCAAACTTCTTAATGCCTGTGTTTGAAGAAAAAAAAGCCCCTTGATATCGTCAAGCAATGGATAACCATAAACTAATAAAATGTGAAATACTTAATAAAATAAAAAAAGAAAAGAAAAACAAAGAAATGCAGCGTTGCTTGAGCCAAAGACCAACGCGCCTCACTTGCATGTGTGCCACCGTGCTGAGGGCAAAGGTCAGGCCCACCCCCTTCTGCAGCACGGTCCCAGGATCCACACCGCTCCCCTAACTGCAGTGCCGGGAGGGGTGAGAATGTCCCCCTCCCACTGCAGACCCACTTAGCCACCGCAGGGGAGCGCACGGACACACGAAGGAACACTGGTGGTCAAGCCCTCACACAAATGAACGCCGGCCGCCACGCCCTCATGCACACAACCTGCAGCTGCAGCTGTTACCCTTGTTCAAATGAACATTTTAAAAATTATGGACCAATTTTAAATGAGGCAGCTCGGAGGTTCTAAGGGTTTCACCGTTTCACTGTCAGTTCAAGGTCCAGAGTACTTTGTTATTACAAAAGAATTTAAAATGGGGAGAGGGGAGGGTGCAACTAGGGAACAAAACTAGATTAAGTGAGTTTTCTAGAAAACATTAACCAGCATCCATGCTATGACTATGATCTGTACAATGCATGTATTAAAAAAAAAAAAAACATTCAAAAGAGTGATGCAATTGAGCTAGCCTTCCTCAGCCCTCAATATGTTTACTCCTAAATCACCGGGCAACCAAAGGAGTTTAGTTTTATTTAAAAAGAAGAGAAAAAAAAACCCTCTTGTGATTGTTAGAAAATAAATGAGGGGGTGTGGTGTGACTGTAGAAATACAAGCAAGAAACAAGCACTTGCAGGGACACAAGGGAAAAAAAAAAACCTATACAGACTGTAGAAAAATCCCCACGCCCACAGTGCTGGCCAGGGAGACACCTTGTCCCTCACGTCCTGTCTGCACGGGTGAGAGACAGCGGGACAGAGGGCACAGGGAGCAGGCACACCCACTCGTCTGCACGACCGAAACCAATGCTAAAAAGGTTTAAAGGGTAGGGAGGGGGACAACTTTCCTTAGAGACAAAACGTCCACGCGACTCGGAAACACGTCTTCACAATCAAACTGCACGCCTAAGATCCAACACGTAGAGAAATTTTAAAAAGGGGGAGGGGGGCTGCTCTTAATAAAAAGCTACGTATAAAACAGTCAATGCAGCTTAAGAAAGACGATGCAATATCTAAAGACAAGACTGGTAAACACGGTGCATACATACTAACCTATGTACATACAGTAACAGAATGCCTTTCTAAGGTTTTAGGCAATTTCAGGACAGTTAACCGATTTCTCTTTTGTGGTATTATGAATTGTATGTATACAAGAGTGAAGTATATATTTTGATATAGTTTCTATATATTTATGCATATAGCAGTGAAAGGGAGACTGTGATGACCTCAATGTTGTGGGTCTGTCCCCTTTGGGTTGTGATACAGTACATTAGTGGATGGGGGGGGGGGGGGGGGGGGGGGGGGGGCGTTTTTTGTTTTCAGTTTTTTCTCAGTACATGGTTGCCACACCAAAGGGCACAGATACAGACGTACATTTACATACAGTTTCAATAGTTCATAATAGCACAATATAGGCTAATAAGCTAGCTTCCCCATCCAATTCTTAATATCCTTTCAGCTACCACTAGCTGAGGGGGTCGGCTAAACGCAGGGCAATATAGTTTCAAGTGAAGACTAACGTGTAGATATATACATTATGTTTTCATCCTTTCAGGTGTGAGACGAGACCAGGACACCCCTTCATGTCGGAGCATGGCTAGTGTCTGAAGCACTCCTCTACTGCTCATTTCAAAATGAATCTGCAACTACAAATTATACCCAGCACAATAAGCACGCAAACTATAACCCCATATGTACTAGCTACCATAATCCCATAAAAAAGAGCCCAAGAAACCCCCAAAACAAAACAAAAAACAAACCTGCTTTAATCAGAATAACAGTATAATTGATTCCTAAATAATTCACTGGACATAATCAGCACACAGCCATATACTTTGTTGTCTATTTAAATAAAGTCCATCTTAAAATGGGTCACTGGATGATTAAAAATGTGTTTATAAAGTGAAGGCAAACCCCTACTGGCAAAGAACTATGCAAGTCAATGCTACTTTTAGACTCCAGAGGGCGCCATTTCTTCATATCCCAGAGTTGGAAACAGCCTGTTTCTCCTCCACCTTGAAATATTATGTACAATATTTCAGACCATGTTTAAGTCCCTTGTCCCCCCCCCCCCCCCCCCCCCCCCCCCCCCCCCGAATCTTACTACTTTAAACAAAGGAACCCTTTATTGAGAACTGGGAGAAATCAATGCCTGTAACCCACCATCCTGTCTCCAAAACGAAATGCCTCTTGGTATCGAAGGGTAATCAACACAGATATGTAGACCATAATGACAGGTTTTCTTCATCCTCCGTTTTTCTTTTTCTCCTCTCCATTTGCCTCCCCTCAAGGGACGTCTGAGCGAACTCTTTGTAAGTCTGCGTGACGGGGCAGCACAGTAAATTGGAAGGTTAACGTTTACTTAAGCTATCTAGACAGAATTTTGGCAGCAGAGGAGGAAGAAGGGTTACTGAATGAGGGAGGGCACGGGGTATCCTCCCCCATCCGCTGTGTGCTGCACAGTGTGCTCCTGGAGGGCGCCCAAGTCTGCGAAGCGCTCCCCGCACCACACGCACTTGAACTGGGCGTCGCGCGAGTGCACGCTCTGGTGTTTGGCCAGGTGCTCGCGCTGCTTGAACCCCTTGTCGCAGCTGGCGCACTTGTACGGCTTCTCGCCGGTGTGGACGCGCCGGTGACGGTTCATCTCCGACGAGTACTTGAAGCGCTTCTCGCAGTCGGGACACTTGAGGGGCTTCTCGCGGGACGGATCGCAGCGGTGCTGCACGAACTCGGACGAGGACAGGAAGCGGCGGTCGCACAGCGAGCACTTGAGCGGCTTCTCGTTGCAGTGGGTGGTCTGGTGCCGCTGGAGGGTGGTGGCCTTCTTGTAGGCCTTGCCGCACACGTCGCACTTGTAGGGCTTGTCCGGGTTGGTGGGCGTGCTGGAGCTCTCCCCGCACTTGTGACGGAGCAGCTCGCCCGACTGGCTGAAGCCCTTGCCGCAGGACGCGCACTTGAAGAGGTTGTCCATGCCGTGCACGTGCTGGTGGTAGAGGAGGTGGCTGGGCTGCAGGAAGCCCTTGTCGCACAGGTTGCACTTGAAGGGGCGGTCGGCGGAGGCGGTGTGCGTGCGGCGGTGACGCACCAGCGCGTACTGCTGCTTGAAGCTCATCTGGCAGTCCTCGCAGTGGTAGGGCCGCTCCTCCGAGTGCGTGCGCTCGTGCTGCCGCAGGTCCGACGGCCGCTTGAAGCCCTTCCCGCAGGTGGCGCAGCGGAAGGGGCGGGCGCCCTGCGGCTGGCACTGGTGGTGCAGCAGCTCCGACGACTCCTTGAAGTGCAGCTCGCACATGTTGCACTTGAACAGGTGCTCGCCCGAGTGGGCGTACATGTGGCGCACCAGGTGGGAGCGGTGCTTGAAGCTCTTCTCGCACACGGCGCACTTGAACGGCCGCTCGTTGCTGTGCGTGCGCTGGTGGTGCACCAGGTGCGACGACTGGCTGAAGCTCTTGTCGCACGTCTCGCACTTGAAGGGCTTCTCGCCCGTGTGCACGCGCTCGTGGCGGGTCAGCTCCGACAGGTGGCGGAAGCCCTTCGAGCACACCGAGCATTTGTACGGCCTGTAGGGCGCCGAGGACTCGAAGGTGGGCTGCCCCGAGGAGCCCACTGCCGCGCTGCTGCTGGCCGACGCCCCGTCGTTCGACGGCTGGCCCGGATTGGTCGCCGACGAGGTGGGCGTGGCGTTGCCGGAAGAGCCGGGCCGGTACGTCTTCTCGCAGATGGAGCACTTCATGGGGTTGCTGCTGTTGTGCGAGTTGTGGTGCTGCGCTAGGGAGGTGAGCAGCGAGAAGCCCATCTTGCACACGCCGCAGACGAAGGGCTTCTGCTCTACCTGCACGCACTGGTGCTCCAGCAGGTCCGTCGCCTGGTGGAAGATCTTCAGACACTGCGTGCACTGGAAAGACCGGTCCTGGCTCACCATGCACTGGTGCTCGTGGGGGTTGGCCAGGTGGGAGATGTCATGGCCGCAGGCCCCGCACTTGTGTCCCCCTTCGCTGCCCACCTGCAGGGAGGGCTGCTGGGCCTGGTGCTGCTGGCCGTGCTGCTGCTGGCTGTGGTGTTGCTGCTGCTGCTGTTGCTGCTGTGACTGTTGCAGCGCGGCGTCCGGCTGCAGGACGATGCCATAGACGGCGCAGCCGAGCGCGTTCTCCGCCCCCGGCGGTATGGTGTGGACCACGGGAGGCGGGGCAACAGCGTGCTGCTGCCACGCCTCCGTCATCCTCGCTCTCGTGTAGGGATTCAGCTTTGCGCCGTAGTGAGACCTCTTACCGTGCGAATCCAGGGGGAAGGGGTTGTTGGACTGGCCGCGGTGGGAGAGGTGGGGGGGCAGAGAGGAACTTATTTTGACGGCTCAAGGGATCACCACAGGAGAGAAAAAAACTAAATAGGAACTCTATCACGCCCAAAAGGTTTAAGGAGCACTGACTGGCTCCTCACCACAACAACAAAAACGAAAATCAGACCACAGTGTGTGTGGACATTATTAAGTGAAAAAACTGCAAAACTGCTTTCAATTGCTGAAGATGTGCCGAGTAAGATTTCTTCAGACTGGTGTAAACTCCTGCAAAGAGAAAGTGGATTCATTAAAAAAAAAGTCAAATAACCACTATAATATTAATAAGGAGCAACAGATAACCTGGTCGATATCAAAACTGTTTGTAAAACAAATAGAGATTAGTAGTAATAAACACTTAAAATAATAAACAACTAAAACGTTTTTCAAATCACCCCTGGGATAATGTATCGTGCAGGCAGTCTCTACAATGGACAGCTGTTTCAATAACGGAGCAACTAGTAAGATTATTTATTTATTTAAAACAGGTGGCGCGAAAAACGAAACTAAGTATGAATAATGTCCGAAAGCAAATTACTTTAATAACATTCCGTCTTATCCCACAAACTCGCGAATTTTTTTATTACTAAAAACATAGTCCGTGTCGAGGTCGGCGTCGCGGATGTGGAAACCCCCTTCGACCTGCAGCGCGGTGAAAGGGAGAAGCACACCTCCACGCGCGCCGCCGCGTCCGTGCGTGCGTGCGGACGGGCCGAGCGGGGCGGCGGAAGGATGTCCCGCTCGGTGCTGAAGAAACGCCGAGTCCTATTGTCTCGCTCCGAAAAGAAACGTCCCTGCGCTCCCACACGCAATGTGGGGAAATTAAAAATGCTGTGAGGAGAGAGGAAGGGGGGGTTAGCTTAGTTCGCTACTTGTCCAAACTGTGAGAGAAGCGGGGCGAGAGCGCGCACACTCGGGAGTGGGCAAATGAAACGCAGCTGTCGTTAAGTCGGCGAACGAATTAACACGGCGGCGCGTTCACGTCGCCGCTTGACGACACGCATTTGTTTACCGACAAATCAGCCACGGCTCGTTCCCGTCCAGGCTTGCGGGATCGTGGCGAACCGGAGTGCACATACACACGTAAACAGCGTCCAAACCCACATGTTTGTAATAAAAGTGCATCTTTACACGCCGCCTTTGTCGTTTATAACCGGCGCTTCGATACCGGAGAGGCGCCGAAAACGGACGCTGGCTAGCTACTCGCTAGCACGTTAACGCAATAAGAAGGCAAAGCCTCTTATAAAGGCAGCTTCACCGACGACGCTTACATTAACGGTCACGTACCTTTACGACTCGACGGAGACGGCAGGCCGCCGGGGAGGCCCGCCGCGGCGTTACGGCTGTAGTGGCGAGGGCCTCGCCTCATCCGCGGTCTGTCCTGCTCGAGTTGGCGCCGTAGGCCGCTCCCCGTATCCCGACCGTAAAACCGTGCGCTCTCGGAGGAATCCCTGAAGGGTTGCGCGGATATTTATTTTTTCTACACCTCCAGTGTTCCCGCCACACACACACGCGTATCAAGCGTAATTATGTGCGCGTTTCCCGACCTATTTCGGTTTTTTAACAACGGCACAGGGTTCGTTGACCACCGAAACCCCCGACAGGCTACGGCGCGCACAGGAACCTGAATAACACATAACTGGCATCCTCACAGAACATACCGGAACTCCTGATATTGGACTCAAAATAAACGATAAATACGGTTACATAAACAGAACCTCTGTGTTTTTGTTAATAAGATGCCACTTTCAGACTGTTATTGTGCGCGGTGGCCGTTTTGCTGATTACAAATCTTGACAGTAATGTGCTAGCTGTCTCTGCATAAATGCAAAATGGCTTTCGAAACGATGACACCTCAGCAATATCGAGGCAAAATATGTCACCGAAGTTCAATTCGGTTATTAACGAGCTGTTCATGAGAGCGACTTGTCGGTTACTGCACGACAAGGTAAATTCGTATTACCGGATATTTTAAAGAGCCGACTGGCGTAAGTGGAACCAATTAAGCAGATGTTGTTGTAGGTCGGACGCCATGATGGAGACACACGACTTGTTTTCAACGGAACCATCAACATCGCTGTTTCACTCTCGTGTGTGTTTATGTCTGCTTTGAATAATAGTTTATGGCGTTTAAGGGTGTAATCGCAGCATCACTTGGCGTTGTCAATTTTAGTAGATGTAAATAAATTCATCGTGTGTTTTTAGTATGTTAGTTAATTACAGCAGTAGCAGCTCCGACGAGGAAAATGAAATGGTTAATAACCCAAAGCGTCAAAGGCTGAACATTAATGCCAAAGACGCCGGAGCTCCTAGTAAACGGGACTGTGTGACCGTGAAATTCGACTTGAAAACCAGGTTTGAAACGTCAACGTGAAAACTACGTTTTCTCTCGTTAATTCAGTGATCTGAAGAGTTCTTTTTGTTAGGGTCGCCAACGAGGGCGTGGAAGATGATGCAGCTGCTCCAACTCGGAAGGGCAGGTCCCCTGAGGCCCTTTCTCGGCTTCCTCTTCCTGACCGTGTCCTCGAAATGTTTGGAGACTCTGAGGAAGAGCACATGGATGACCGTTCACAACATGGAGGACGTCTGCGGTCCTTCCAGCACGAACGAGGAAACTGGGCTACTTACGTTTATTTGCCATGTAAGAATCAGAAAATGCACCAGTGCATAAACTCTGACGGTTAACGTAAAACTATTAATGCAAAATATAAAAAAAATACTCGAAATTCCCTCCAAGACCCACACACAAGTGCAGATTGGCCTGAGTCTCAACTCTGAATCTCAGATGAACCAGAAGATGTGTTCCTAGAATTACTGGATGAGCTGATGCGAGGTGCTGCGGCCCACGGTGTCCCCCTCATCCAGGCAGATGAATTTCACATCAGCCTCTCTAAGACCGTGGTCCTACGACACCACTGGATCCAGCCATTTGTGCAGTCTCTGCGTGCAGGCCTAGCACAGTGCAAGAGGTCATTCCCTTTCAATCTTGACACAAGGTCATGAAGCACACAGTGTTGTTTCTAAATTTAATTATAAATTTATATATTTTTGCAGATTTGTGTGTTCAGCAGACAAACTGAAAGTGTACTCAAATCATGAAAAAACGAGGTATGTGCGTTCTGTCTGGTGCAGCTAAAACAACTCGTATTCCATATTTTCCATGTTGTAACTGAAATGGCTTTGGATCAGTAAGTGTTTGAAGGATGCTATGGTTCATTGTACCTCTTGCAGGACTTTTCTTGGTATGGAAGTCTCTGTAGGCCACACCCAACTTCTTGAGGTGGTGAAAACAGTAAATGAGACCATGGAAGAGTTCCGCCTTGGCACTTTTTACAAGGTCCTGTTAGTTAAAGCACAATATTCTTGCCCAACTTATTCAGATATTCCCAGTTCACCTTCAGCTTATCAGTGGTAGACTCTTTCCCTCTCCAGGATCCATCCTTTCACGTGAGCCTGGCTTGGTGCGTTGGTGACTTTACTGGAAAACTTCAGGAAGCTTGTTTATCAGAGTTACAGGTACGGTCCCTCACCTCTATATCAGCAGATGAACTCAGGCCTGTAAAAGATGATTCTTTGAAGTCAAAAAAGCATTCTGACTGTTTTGGGTTAAAGGCCATCATTTTGCTTGAGTTACTAAACTCTTGACTTTTTATAAACACTCACTAAAGGTAAAGACTTGACTGAAGTGCGACGGGTTCTTTCTGTCTGCAGAGTCTGGTAGATGGTCATGAAGATGGACCCTTCCAGATAAGTTTCAACTGCAAGCAGTTCCGGTGCAAAACAGGCAATAAAGTGTTTCTATTCCCCTTGCACTGATGATATAGTGAGTCTCTAAATGCATCCTGACAATACAGATGCACAGACGTAGCCTTCCAGAATGTCAATTTCTATTTTTATATTGTTGAATAAGCAATAGTTAGTTTTTTTTAATAAAGAAAAATTTTTAAAACGGTGAATAACCTTCCTATGCAGTTTGCTTACACTGAGCCACAATAGGACAGTCTAACAGTCCTGCTGCTGAACCTCGTCTTGAATGTCTACACCGCATCATACATGATTAAAGTCGGGCAAGGGGTTGTTCCTGCTTTTACAAGGATTTGGCTGTATCTGCGTAGGATGCAACAGCAACAGAGGACCTGTACACCATTCTTTGCTTTACAGAAATTATAATTTATTACATTCAAAATGTCAGTGTACTGAAATACACTGATCAAAGCAGGCTTTACTGAAATACTGATGTCGTTCTCTCTCTCGCACACAAAAGAGGCTCGGAGTGTTCCACAATGCCAAAATTAAGCCCTAGTGGGTTTTTGCCATCTGTGGTGTTACATAGCAAATAAATGTCTGAAAAAGTTGTGTATTTGCATGTATAACACACAGCAACTACTCAGTTCTTATATATTCACTGTCAAGAAAATACATGTTGCACTTTAACTGCTACTGTATTTTTGCTTACATAAGCACAACAAAACAGTAACTGTAAAAATTAATTTGCTAAAAGATTAAGTAACATCACAAATTTAATAACCAGCACCCTGTCAACTAGTGCCACCTATTGGACGAAACTGCTTGGCAACTTAAAAACTTTGGACTACATAATAGGCTCTTGACAGAAACACAAAGACTTGTCACAAAGTGTAAAATAAATACATGCAAATTAGCAGAGTTTAAATCCGCCTTCAACAACACTTAAACTCATGATTATCTTGCTATGTTAGATTTATGGTGAGCTTTTTGAACGTCATTCTTTACATCTCTACCACCACATTTTTCTGGATCAATTTCTGAAACAACCCCAAAGCCTCAAATTCATATCTTGAGATGGAAATCATATGAATAATGTTGATGGGAATTTTAATAGTCACTTAGCCTAATTACCAAGTTACTGAATACTTCAAAATAAGATGGGACAAACCCTTGATTTGTTAAGAAAAACAATTTCAGCAAAAATGAGCTAGTTAGAATTGAATTTACAAAACACAAGACAGGATCGGTTCATCTTAAGTGACATCATAGTATAGGTTCCAGTGTGTATATTACAGGTTCTTGAGTCACCACCCCTGACTATTTTAAAAAGGTAGGCAAAACAAAATCCTCTTAAAATTTTGCAAAAACAACTGATGTTAATCATTTTTAAAGCAGCGAGGTATTAGTCACAGACCCAGGGAACTCAATGTTTTCACAATGCAGCAGCTGACAGAGTTCCACTAACCACAGTCTCACACTCTCTCTCTCTCTCTCTCTCTCTCTCTCTCACACACACACACACACACACACCATGCTCCTTGTGACCCAACAGGCCCTCCTGTTACCTTCAAAATGAGCATTATGTTTGGTACAAAGAACTTGATACATCAGCAAATCCACATGGGTTGGTTCTAAGATGCAGATAAAGTCTACTGTATATGGAGTCTTTAGGGGTAGTGAAACAGATTTAAAAGTGTGAAACTCCCATCAAGTAATGATGGATATTATTTAAGCTTTGTCTTTTAACCTGTGTGTGAGTAAGTGAATGTGTTTAGCCCAGTGAACATCTAATGGTGCAAACACCAAAGGAGTCCTTCAAAGTTAAACACCTGATTTAACACACTGCTTTCAAAAAGAACATTTTATGTGAAAATAATTAATAACTTAGGTAATAATTAACACAAATCCCATCATCACTTCAACAACCACTGAGGCACCTTAGTAGCAGTTAAACTTGGTTTAAAATGGCACAGGATTTGGCTGAATATTTGGTCTAGATTTAATAGTAAATATCTATATATTTATAAATGTAGGATTTATAAAAACCCAAATATAAAATTACCCCCAGATTCTGCCTCTGCAACAGTGAGTATCTAGATTCATCTAGTGAGTATATAGATGAATGAGTCATGACTAATTTTTCCAGATGAAAAGGACCAGCGTGTCCATTTACTACCAGACAGATACAGTTACACTTCATCATCAGCACAAGAACAGATGCCGCTGCTGCATGTCAGAAACCACCAAGGCAGAAGTGATCAACCTCAGAGTGGAAAAAGCTGTCCAACAAGGCAGAAGTGATCAACCTCAGAGTGGAAAAAACTGTCCAACAAGGCAGAAGTGATGCAGTTTAGCTCAGGAAAGTGAAAGGCATCCCTGATCATTTCTCCTAATTAAAGGGGAAGGGGGCGGTTGGCTCTGTGGCTAACGCCACGTCAGGGTGGGAAGAGGACAGAATTGATGTACGAGACGGTGGTGAAGTTCAGGAGCATGGCCACGTGCTCATTGCCGGGCAGTTCCACGAGCCGCACCGGCTGCGTCTGCTGGTCCGCCCAGCGTTTACACTGCACGGCGCTCCGCACGTTGACGGTGCCGTCGCCATCGCCGTTCACCACCTCCACGGGTTCGGCATCCGGGAACGCGTCGTAGCGGTAGCCCTGCGCCGTGGGAATGCCCGTGCCGTACAGGCAGTGAACGGGCACGCCCGGCGCGGCCAGCCCGCTCACCAGCGCCTCCGTATCCCGCCGCATGTACCAGCCATCCTCGAAGCTGATGTCCCTGAAGAAGCGCTCGTAGTCACGGACCGTGTAGTTGGTGTTGGCAGTGGACACTAGGACCATGTCAGAGGGCCAGGTGTGGGCGTATGGGAACAGCCAGGGGGTGGACACAGCAGTGCGCTGTTGGACACGAATCTTCAGCGGGCTGATAACTGGAATACGATTATTATCACCTAGAGCAGAAGAGCAAGTCGCTTTAATGAAGAGGAATAAATACAACTACTACTACTGTAAATACTCCCACCACCCACAACACATCTGAACAATCCAGTCCACATACACTGAAAATTAACTGCCAGCCATTAGGTTTAACACTTCTGAACTCATCCTTCTTCCCATAATGCACCAGTGCCCTGCTTTAGTCTCCTTGCCCAAACCAGGTCGAACCCAACAGGTCAGTGTCCTGAGGATCCAGCCCACAGCATGAACCTAAACTGGGTTGGATCCTGGATCTCCAGCACCTTCACCAACAGAAAGATGGGTCCTTACCGCTGGCCATGACCCTCAGAGTCTTGGCCACGCCGGCCCAGGGCGGGCCGAGCGAGACAAACGCCCTGACGTACTGGTCCTTCCAGGCCTGGGGCTGCTGGTTGAGGAAGTACAGGGTGTACATGTTGCCCATACTGTGAGCGATGAGGACCACAGGACCTCCATATTTGTGTGCCATTTCCTCAATCATCATCTGCAGCTGCAGGAAATATTCCTTGTTCTCATCTGTGAAAATGAATTTACAGTGTTACAATGAAATGTGAGGCCTGGTTTACACACTCGCAGCTCACGGAAGGACAAAGTTCTCACTTGGCGCCTTCCTCCAGTCATAGGGCGCTCCACGGACATCTTCATCCCGGGTGTAACCCCACTCCACGAGTGCCTGCACGATGGTAAAGAAGTACATGCCTGCAACAGAACAGAAAACTAGCAGATAAGCACCCCGATGCACAGGCATGAAAAGGACAGCAGGATTTACATTTAATAAATGATTTAAAAACATGCATTAATTAACTCATTTACAGTAACATTTAATAAATAGCCTTTACACCTGATTAACCGGTTTGGCTATAGATTAGAAATTCAGGCTATATCATGCTGCATGGACAGTGAGCTCTTCCCCACACTACAAAACCCACCCACCCACCCACAAACCACACCCACCCACACTGCGTTTGCTTGGGTCCAGATACTCCAGGCCAAAGGTCTGGCCAAAGCCAGGCACTCTGATGTCCACGCCCGGGGGAGCCTCTGTACCTCGAGTCGTGCGATTGTATATCAGCCTGAAACACAAGGAAAGATCCAACCAGTGAGCTGTTGAAGCAGAGCATCAGGGAAACAACACTGAAGAGGTCCAACTGAGCTAAACGCTTTCCGTAGACGTCTCTCCTGGTGGAAGGTCAAGAGATCAAACCTGGATAGAGGCACAATGCAGCAGATAGCCAAGCACACCTTTTTAACACCTTTTATTATCATCTTTTTTTTTCTTAGCTGTTTTACATTTGTTTGACTTCCTCCAAAGAACCACAACCACAAAGCCAGTGTTGAAACCCTGCAAAAGCCACTGCCCTATCATCTGATTCAATGCCAGTTAAGGGCCAAGATCACTGACAGCATGTGTGATCGAAAAAGACGATGTAGTAAAAGTAAAAATTAAATAAATAAATAAAAAAGAAAAACAAGGAGATATGGGCATATACAACCACTTACAAAGAAATAAATGGTTGTAAATAAAAGACTTCTCTCACACAGAAATCTTGTGTCCAAATAAACAAGCAAACATAATAATTAATAAATCTATTGTGATTAAATATCATGACTAAGAAAGTCAATTATATGCACACTAGGTAAACCTGTGATTAGGGCTATAAAAATGAACAAATAATTAAATGCTAATTCTGTGCTATATATATATTACAAACCTGCTGGGGCATCCTTCATGTCACATAATTAAAGAAAAGCACACATTTTTTGACCAAAGCTGACGGTGTTATGTGGCTTCAGATGAAAAATAATAAAAATAAATAATAAGTGTTTTGTTAGAAAGGTCATTTGCACTTCTGCAGATTTCTGCAATCAGTATTGCAAAGGTCAGTATTGTGATATTGATGAGCAAATATCTTGCACATCCCTCTACTTACAACAGGACCCAGCTCAAGGACGAAGAGCTCACACCCAAAGGCCTTGCACGGCTGTTCTAGACAACCTTGTGCAAGAGTCACATGCTTCAGCAGGTTGAAATTAACCACAGAGTGAGTGGAGCAGCTCTGACCAGCTTCATGACTCCTCTGACCACTTTATTCAACTCATGAAAGTCTTGACGGACAGCCGACCCAGTCCAATGCTTCAATGACTAGCTTCTAGGCAGTCCCACACCCACAGCCCCCTACCTCATGTTATCGATCCAGCAGTCGATGGCCACGGGAACCAGCAGCTCCAGGTTGAGCCACAGGGTGAAATACTCATCCGTCTTCTTGTAGCACACATAGTGCACGACACTGGGCTTGTCAAGCTTCGCCTCCAGCTGGTTCCCAAGATCTCCTGGAACTGCAGGACAACGGTGATTGACAGAGTGACAGCCAATCAGATGGAAGAATGGATGCAGGTTAGATTCCATCTCACACCCTTAGAGTAGCTAAGAGGGAGTGAGATGGCCACACTAACCTTTGTGTACCCACTCATGAAAGAAACATGATCTAATGTAATGAAGCAAACATCTAAAATAAAAATACTGTCAAGATTGCTCATGTCTGCTATGGCTCATCTTCACCTGATCAATCATTCACTCAAGTAAGATCGAAAGGATCATACTGTGCATTGTCTCACTGTGGTCGCAATTATATTTCCATTTATTTCAAAGGCTCTGGATTGTGAATAAAGTTCATGTTTGCCTGTGTGTGCTGAAACCACAAAGATGTAGGATAAGCTCCTTACTTCTACGCATTGGTCTTGCGCTTGCCAAACGCCAGATAAGGTATTCAAGATATTTACATTATCTTGTATTGATATAACACTATGGTGTTTGATTGGTACTATCGATTTGTGCCTTATTGTCAGTTTTCACAGATGAAGCGGCGTGTTGGCCTTACGGCGGTTTAACGATATAAGATGCCTTCAATTTAAAATCGGTTTCCTGGACATTCAGTACGGTATACAACGTACGTTATCCCACAGCACAGATCATGTAGATTCCTTTAAAAACCGTTACAGTCGGCCGATTTTGTGCTAGTTACAATGGCTAACATTAGAAACGTTGAGTAATGAGAGTGCTAAAACCAAACTTGTTCGCAACGTCCGTCTTTTGCAACCTCCACATAACCTGTTCGTTATGGAACTGCGCTTGAGCTTCAAGTGATCATACACGGTGTTTGCTTCCGTGATCATATGACCAGCTGTCATATGAGGGCAAAAAATAAACTACGAGGAAAGCATTTACTAGCTCACTTTATAGCGAATCTGTATGTCAGTCATCTAGTTTATGATACATTTTTGTTTACATTTCAAATGCCATGTTTACAGTGGACCTGCATTACGACCATGACTATCGAATGTCTTGTGACAAAGATTTCTTAACTTACGCAATAAATATATATATAAATATAGCTCATTGATGTCTAATAAATGGAAATGTATACGTTTATACATTTCCCTATACGCGTTAAACTATTTCTTTGGTCTGACAACCAACCCAGTAGTTAGATTCGAAATGCAATGCAAATGAAATTGTTTACCGGCCTGTCACATGCGCCAGAAATGCATAATGAAAAACAAACAAACAAACAAACAAACATAACTGCCGTGGACAAAGAAATCTTTTCAGCTTACTCAGTACCACAGGCGGACGGTCCGAACAGACTTTTCCATCCAAACATTTAAAACTTCTGCAGTCGGCGAACGCCAACAACAAACACAGCTGGACCGAGCTGAGGATCAACTGGCACACCATCCTCCAACAGATCAGACATCAGCTAACTGTAATGATGCCTCTGCATTTGTGCCTAACTCGTTTGATATCAAAATATCACCATGTTAAGAGCACGAACATACATCGAGCTGCTAGCTAGCACGCTCAGTCAATGTGCAATTTACGAAATCAACAATGCAGCGGCCGACCTGAGTTTTAAACGCCGAGTTAAGTCCGCACCAAACGCCCACCGATGTTGTCGATTTAGGTGGGCGGGGCGATGACGTCACCAGAGAGGTAGCCTGCGAAGTTGCTCGATTAAGGTGATCTCCGAAAGCCCTGATGTTCTGGTTCTGTATGACAACTTTAATGTTCAGCTGTATTCTTGCAAAAATGCATTTAATATTATAAAGGCCTAGAAAGTTCATAGTGATAACCTGATATACAATTATTGTAATGAGGACAATTACTACAGAAACCTTTAAATAAATAAATACAATAGGCTAATACTAAAACCCTAAAGTGTGTGTCTGAAAAACAGGCCGATTTGGTATGTAGTATTTCTTGGTAGACTAATATGTTACATATATTTGTATATGTATGTGGTTAACGGAGGTAATCTTAAACATAGTATGTGAAGTAAGCAACTATATTTACAGTAATCATGCCATCATAAATATATATATATGCAAATGATGACTCTTGAATGCACTCGGACAGCTGAAGACTGCACTCTTTACAGGAGTTTAGTGTTAACCAGTTCTGTACAATTCCTAAGAATGTGTAGAGTGGGAAAAAGATAAATCCAGAATTACTGTTAATTTTCTGGAATGCAGTTCAGCACACCACCAGGGAGAGTCCTCCCATGATGATACATGAGCAGGTTTCTAGAGTGACTGTCCTGATTCAGATTAAACTTCATTATTAATGCTAATTATGACCTGAAAATCTATTTTGTTTTCGTTTGGAAACAATTTTGCCCCAACACTGTCTGCTGTCACTTTCGTTTCTTAACCATTCTTCAATCATCAGCTCTCGCATATTCATCCGTGTATTAACGTGGAGTGTTTTTCAAAAAAACTGACTGTTCTGCTGGTCTTAACTAGACTTTTACCCCTCTGATCAGGTCAAAGGTAGGCAAACTGCACGAGGACTGAGAGAGATTTAGGACACGTGGTCTGGGGAAAGGTGACAGGAGCCGTGATAACAGTGCAGACAGGCCTTGATGGTTCCAACTATGTGACTTCTAGACCATTAATCCACAATAGTGACAAGAACATATAAATGTAACCAGATGGAAAAGATAAATTCATGTAAATGAAGCAAATGTTTTTTTAATTCTTGAAAATGAAAATTCTTGAAAAAAAAGTAAAAAGAAAAAAAATTATTAATTATCAATTAATATATCTTGTTTCATAAATAGATGGTACAATTCTTCACATTTAAAAGGCAATATTTAAACTGAAGTCAAAAACAAATGTCAAACTAAAAGTTAAATTAAAGTAAAAAAGCAAAGATACTGTGCACCATAGACATAATGTCAAAAATAGGGGAACATCTACCGTTTCAAATTTGTACCAGAAATACTGATGACAAAGGTCATCAAGTAAATGAATATCAAACTTCACAGAGTTAAAGTTGCCTAGCAGAGTTTTTGTTCAGCAGATGGCGACAGTGAGGAACTCATAATAAGACATTCTGAAGGCAGGAAAAGAGTGCTTAAGGGTGGTGAGAACACACACATACACATACACAAATGACAGTGGCACTATATTTTGTGCTAAATAGTGCCTATTATCCTTCAACGAATAAAGGTTCTGTTTGGATACTTTAGAGAGGAAACCAGTATCAAGTGCACCACCACCACCTCCTCCACCTCCTCCACCCCTCTGCGTGTCTTCAGTGGTTAAATCAAGCCACAGCATCACTTGTCTCCACAGTGCTACTCAAGGGCTCGGCATGAGGGGTTTAGTAGAGGGGCTGGGATTAGGTTTCACCACGACCCTGCGAACACTCTCCTCCTGCATGAAGGTCCCCTCCAGGATCTGCTGAATGGTGACGAGGACGACGTGGTTGAAGACTATGTCCAGGTGAGGCAGGGACATGAACTCAGTCACGTGCACCGGCTGTTCCTGCTGGCCTATCCATCGCTTGCACATACTCATGCTACGACTGTCCACTGTGTTGTCTCCGTCGTCATACAAGAAGTCCACGGGATCGGCGTTCGGGAACTCCTCGTCGTAGACGTAGGTGACGGGAGTGGGCAGGCCTACGCCGTAGAAGCAGAACACCTCCACCCCAGGAGTGGGGAGGCCTGCTGTAAGGTTCCTGGTGTCTTCCCACATGTACCAGCCATCCTCAAAGTTGATATCAGTAAAGAAGCGCTTGTAGTCCTGGTTGGTATAGTTGAAGAAAGGGGAGGAGATGAAGACGTGGTCTTTAGGCCACGCCTCCTCGGATGGGATCATCCACGGATTTGTGGTGGTCATTCGCTGCTCTTCACGGATCTTGATGCTGGACACCAGTGGGATGCCATCATTGTCCCCTGAAAGTTGGGAAAGTCAACATAATCAACACCGGTTTCATGCACTGCATAAAAGTATTGACATTTCTTTCACTTCGCTTGGACCTTTTGAACAGAATCAATTTTCTGACTGAAGGAAAACAAGAACAATGCTCTCCATGTTTTTCTCAACATCGGCTGAATCTGAAAAGCAGCCTAGTATACTGGAACCTGATAAGTTAACATTCAGGTCTGTTGTGGGGGCCCAGTAATATTTTTGCCATGACCCAAGAGTTCAGTGGTTTAAACTCAGTTGCCAATATTCTGCTCCTGTTACCCTGGTCTTATGAAAACAGCTGTTTCATGCCATTTGTGAGTCAGTGTGAGAAAAAAACCTAATATTTCCAACCTAGTCACAAAAAGAGTCCCCTCACCATGAAGTCCATCTGCCTGTTGAATACCAATTTCCAACCTACCTAGACCAGGTATTATGAGTTCTCCAGTCCCTCATAACTGGATCCAGTGTGTTGGAGGACTGGTCAAGAAACATGTACTGAATGGCAGTCCCTGAGGACTGGATTGGCAACCTCTGGTCTAACTAACAGTACTTGTGTGTTGTTGGTACCTGATGCTAAAACCCTTAGGGGCTTCACTGCTCCAGCCCACGGAGCTCCCAGGGAGATAAAACTTCTAATATAGCGATCCTTCCAAGCTTGACTTTGCTGGTTCAGGAAATAGAGGATGTAGTTGCTTCCCATGCTGTGGCCCAGCAGGTAGACAGGCTGATTGTACTCATCATGCATTTCTTCTACCAGGTTCTTCAGGTCTGAGAAATACTTGCCCTGCTCATCTGGGTCATGCCACATACAAATGGGAACACAGCATGTAGACACATATCAGATAGATGGCAAGAAGGTTACTCTGTGCACATGGGTCAGTATGATACGATGGTGTGTTGCAGATGTTGCTGCTGTGTGTCAAGTAGAGGAGTCTGAATATGACTAGGAATCAGAAGTCAGCAGATAATCATTTAAAATTAAGGCTATTTTGGTATGTGTCATTCATCTGGGAGAGAGAGAAAAAAGAAAGGATGAGCTATGCATCTGTGTATGGAGGGAAGAGACGTGTGTGTGTGTGTGGTCATGTGTGGATGAAAGTGGGATAAGAAGATATGCAGAGGCTTAACTTACTCGGTGCAATCCTCCAATCATAGGGCGCAGCCCGAACAGTTTTGTTTCGCTCATATCCAATGTTGACCAAGTGTTCAACCATAGTGAAAAAATAACCTAGAACCAGAGTTGGGGAGCAATAAATATAGAGGGAAGAAACAAACTGAACAAGATAGACAACAGCAATGGGGTCCATTGTGTTTCTCTTTGATTCCTTCAGTCCGATTTAAATTCAGCCAGTGTTGTGAATTCTCGATTGAGTTCCGCATCTACAGTTCTAGCATAATACCAAAACAGCTGTATGGTTCCACAAACGTGAAGCCGATCTTTTGAATTTTTTTTGTTCCATATAGTGAATTATATTTTATTGACTCGATTGAAGGGACTGAACACAACCTGCCAGCTTATTTGTATCCAGGAACTCCACAGTGTACGTCTGGCCAAAGCCAGGAACTCGAACTTCAACCCCAGGAGAGTTTGAAGTCTTGTGAGTTGTCCGATTATACACAATCCTACAACACAAAGATACACGGTGAGGTTTGCATTAAAGGCTGTCAACTTGAGTTTATTTTTTGTCCTCATTTTAGATATTCAGGAACTGATTTCAGAAGAGACAAGGCTTAATAGTTCAGTTCAATTAGAGAGTGCCGGTCAATAGACTAGAGGCCAAATATTCAGGAGCGGGGTATTATGGTTATATTAAAACAGCTGGAAGATTTTTTTGGTGCAACTTAGTCTACCTGACATTTGAAGATAGCTTATAATGAGCACGCACAAAAAATGCATTAGAACGACCTAAAAGTAATGTTATGTTTTGGCTATAATTGATGACAATCTATGACAGGCTGCCACTCTGCAGGGCGCTATGATTGGCTGCCACTCTGTAGGGCGCTATGATTGGCTGCCACTCTGCAGGGCGCTATGATTGGCTGCCACTCTGCAGGGCGCTATGATTGGCTGCCACTCTGAAGGCCGCTATGATTGGCTGTTACTTTGCAGGGCGCTATGATTGGCTGCCACTCTGCAGGGCGCTATGATTGGCTGCCACTCTGCAGGGTGCTATGATTGGCTGCTACTCTGCAGGGTGCTATGATTGGCTGCTACTCTGCAGGGCGCTATGATTGGCTGCCACTCTGCAGGGCGCTATGATTGGCTGCCACTCTGAAGGCCGCTATGATTGGCTGTTACTTTGCAGGGCGCTATGATTGGCTGCCACTCTGCAGTGCGCTATGATTGGCTGCTACTCTGCAGGGTGCTATGATTGGCTGCTACTCTGCAGGGCGCTATGATTGGCTGCTACTCTGCAGGGCGCTATGATTGGCTGCCACTCTGCAGGGCGCTATGATTGGCTGCCACTCTGCAGGGCGCTATGATTTGCTGTTACTCTGCAGTGCGCTATGACTGGCTGCCACTCCCCAGGGCGCTATGATTGGCTGTTACTCTGTAGGGCGCTATGACTGGCTGCCACAGCGCGGGGTGCTATGATTGGCTGCCACACTGCAGGGCGCGATGATCTGTACCTTTCCTCCACGGATTCCTGTAGTTTAGTAGCAGTTTGACTAATTTGCATTCTATCAGAAGGCTTACATCTCTGCTCCAACAATGTAAAAGTTTTAGAAGATTTCTATTAAAAACAAACACGCAAATTAAATATCTGTCCCAGGACGTTTGTGCGCACTGCCTACTTGAGTTGAGCCTAGTGTCAGCGTATCCATCTCCTCACCTCATGTTGTCAATCCAGCAGTCAATACCAATGGGCATGAACATGTTGAGGTCGATCCACAGTGGAAACCAGCCCTCCGACTTCTTGTAGCACAGCCAGTGAACCAGCACGGGCTTGTCTATCTTGGCCTCGAGGCGGTTTCCCAAATTCCCAGGCACTATCGCACACAGATTCGCACATTTGACAAAGGTCAAGGAGTTCACGAGTGCAACAAAAATAAGGCGGACAATATGCTTCTTTGTAGAGAAAAAGTAATTACGGATGGTAACGTTAACCAATACAATAAGCGGGACAATGTTAACAATATGCATTTGTTAAGAGAAAAGAGAACGAACAAACTTTCTTACCGATAATGAGAGGCGGCGTGCTGTTACTCGATACATCTGGTTTAGCTGGTGGTGGGAAGATAACGTTGAGAAGCCAGAATCCCGCAGAGTGCTGAAGCGCAATAAAAACGATCACAACGGACAATAGAGCGCGTGAATGCTGCATCGTTATCTCTTCTCCGTTTCGCTCTCCGTTTAAAGGGTTCGGCTCTCTCGCGAGACAGTGCAAGCTGCCGAATAATAATGGAAGAAGAGGGCGCGAGCGTCAGGGGGTGGTATGACTCAAAACGACTGAGGTAATCAGAGCAAACATATTCATTACTGTAACAGCCGGCAGCTTCTGACCCATAACATCTTGTCAAGGACTGGCATTCACAAAAGCATAAAACAAAGCTATAGGCTACAGTAGCAGGAGTGTTACACTGAACAGTCACTCTCGTTTAAGATGATTACGATCATTTTGGGAAACGGGGTCCAGTACAATATAATAAAACACTAATAAATGCCTATTGTCTCTTTGGGTACAATTGAACATTTAAGAAGACTCAACTGGTACAACAGGGACATAGAAGAAGAAAGAAACAAGCATTTAAAATTAATAATGCCTTATAATGCCTCTTACATTATATATATATATATATATATATATATATATATATATATATATATATATATATATATATATATGTGTGTGTGTTATCTTCCTTATTTGTACAGATGACACACGCGCACACAGCGAACGAAGTTACAAAAGGACAAACTGGCTATATTGATCCACAGTGATGCGCAGTCAATTATTTACCAGAGTGGTGGGGATTTAACGTTCTCCCGCATCCTGCGGAATATGAAAAAAATATCACTTTTCCTTTTAGGAAAAGTTTTTTTTTTGTTTTATTAGCTGTTTTACATTATTACCAAGGGCAAAATTATTTGAAATAAAATCACGTGGTAATTAGATTTTTTCTTTATTTAGAGTTAGTCTAATTCGTTTTATGGTGAACTAATCAAATGCTTTCCAACTTTTATTAATTATGTCAGTGTTGTCTGGAAAAGGAACCCGGATCACTGCAACGGGCAGAACAGGAGTGGCCCTGAGATCCAGAAATGTAAAAACCTGAACTAGCAAAATGTAGGCGACACAATGTAGGTACAGCATTCAACTTTGTTTCCTCGAGATCCTTCATGCAACAACAACGTACAAATTGGGCATGTATATGACTATATTATCCAGACCTGGTTTATATAATATTAGAATTATTAGGACTATTTTTGGTTCCAGTGTATGTATATCAAAGAAGCGGCACAGCACTTCGTACTTTACACATTGTAGGAGGACTCGGACGGACCGGGAAGCTGCAGCGATTGGTTAGGAGTTCCGCTTCTTTGTTTCTATGGAAACCAAAAGAAACGTAGTAAACAACTTTTTGTGTTGCTGACACAAGGTACGCTACTTTCATTAAAATAGAGATTCAGTGCTAACATTTGTAACGGTATTAATGTTCTTTTAAATTATTGCTTATCTAGCATGTATTCTTTCGATTTGTGAACCATGTTAGCCACACTTAATAAGCTGTTAACCTAGCCAGGTTTAAATTGTCTGGGACATGAAATGTGTTTGTTACTGGATGTAATTAATTACACTAGGCGTAGTAGTATCGGTGGAGAAACATACTTTCATGTAAAGTATGTATTTGTGGCCAAATGTGTGCACATGTTCTTGTTTAAAGTACTTTGGTTTTTTTGGTCCGTTTTTGGCCATAGATCACCAATTTTTCATACATTGTGCTATGTATTTTTTGGAGTCGATAGGATTTGTAGTTTTTAATACATTAAGTTAAAAAATTTGATAGGAATCACTATTGAAATGAATGGCAGAATGTTCAGAATTTCAGTGTCAGTTAAGAGTGTTTGCTGGCATGAAAAATGATTTTTTAAATGCCTGGATAAACTGCTATAAAATCCTTACTTCACCTAGAAGCTCCATTTAAATTTTAAATGATAGAGAAACTTGTCCTTTCTAATATAAATGTAAATGTGCCATATTTTGATTATTTTTTCAAAGCAATCGAAATTTGTTCTCCACACACACACACACACACACACACACACACACACACACACACACACACACACACACACACACACACACACACACACACACATACATACATCTCTCTCATACTCACTACACACAAACACACACACAAACACACACCTCTCTTATACACACTCCATGCATACATACATCTCTCACATGCAACACATACATACCTAAGGAGGTGTTGTCATACACACAATACACCCTGTACACCTTCATACACACAACACATGCATCATATATGCCATACACAATGTACACCTTCATACACACCACATGCAGTCCCATGCACCATAACACACACTAGACTCTACACACATTGCACTCTAATCCTCTCACAACCAGTAGCTCCCCCCCCCCACACACGCAGACACATACATCTGTCTCATACCCATTCCACACAGACACACACACCACACAGACACATACATACATACATCGCTCTCATACCCACTGTACACAGACCCTCACATATCTAAGGAGGTGTTTTCATACACACAATACACATTGCACACCTTGATACACACCGCATATATTCCCACGCACCATAAACAACTTAATACACACTAGATTCTACACACATTACACTCTAACCCTCTCACAATCTGCAGCTCCCCCCACACACGCACACATATGTCTCTGTCTCTGACACATCACTCAGACACACCCAAACAGACACATACTTAAGGAGGTGTTGTTCACCTAAACACACACACAAACACACACACACTCGACACATTTTCTTTCATGCCATATATACACCTTCGTTCACACATGTATGCCAGACGCATGCCTAAGGTGTTGTTCAAGTACACAAACACACAAACACCAACACACTATGCACACAATACACTCACTGTACACACTTTCATACACACTGCACATAGTTGTACAGACACTCGCACTCACCTTCTTTCATGCCATATACACACCTACATTCACACACACTCTCATATACCACACACACACGCACAGACACATACCCAAAGAGGTGTTCTTCAACTACACAGACACAGAAATACAGACAGACACTATGCACACAACATATACACATTATAAGCATCTTCATAAACACTGTACTTACCGTTGTATACCCATACACTCACTCACCATCATTCAAGCCATATACACTCTATCACTCACACATTCACTCTGTCACACACACATACCACACACACTACAGTACACACCTTCATACACATCATACACACAACACAACTTTACACACACACAATCATACACAATACTCACTATATAAAACATAAACACTACACAACTTCATACACATTTTTCCAAATGGCATATTTAGCGTGGTAAATGTAAATATTTGACTTATTTTTTTGTTAATACCAGCCACCTTTGAGAAACACCTTGTACCTACACTCAGTGGTCTCTCTATAAGATACACATATGTTAAGATCCAAAACTACTATTGATGAAGGGATGAAGAAGGACATTGTGTGACAGCACACAGGCTACAGATGAAACTACAACTACACAAAAAAGGCTCAGTAGAACAAAGCAGCCTTTAGCCTTTTGATCAAGAAATACGGTTAAAAGTTTGAAACGTCGCATGTGCCTTCACCATAATTATATTTGTTGAGGTGTATATGAGGTATGTGTTCTACACCAATACAAGATTATTGGGTTCTAGCTACAGGAACAAGGTTTTTGTATAGATCTTCCGCATTTTAGTTTCCTGTTTTTCTTGTTCATCACGTATTCGACCCCTTCATGAGTGAAGGCAGTGTGTAAAACATTTGTGTGGATCTGTGTGGGTCCCCTGCAGTCATAACCCCACACTAGCCAAGAAAGCACCTGGTCTTTAGATGGAGGTGCTAGCTGAGGTTGAGCCTGAGATGGAAGTGGCAAATCAGGATGAAGAGGATGAGGAGGAAGAGGAGGAAGGAGAGGACGAAGGTCTGCGAGATTTGCAGGAGCTGGAGGAGATGCTGGCCAGAGTGCATGTGGCCCCCCCCGATCCAACCCTGTAAGGTTACTAATGTTCATGGGCATACGGTAAACTCTACACAAGCTCTTATTAAAGTCTGCCCTTATCACAGTTACACCAGACCACGCTCAAAACACACAAACACCGCAACAGTTTACATTTCACAATCATTAACCTCAAACAGAAAGATATAAGGCAACATACACACTGCATGGTTAGGGACAATGAACTCTGAAAAGTCTTCCATAACAGAGGCATATAGACTGCACGACTGCATGGTTCCTGTAGGTCAGCACATGTGACCAACCAGTAAACAGTGGCTTTGACACGTTGTTACTCTTCAGCATGTGGTGATGCTAGCAAAACCCTGGATGTTCGCATTTTAACCACATAATCACAACATGGGCATCGAGCAAAGACCTTACAGACTCACAAATACAAGTGCTAGTGACAGCCCTGGTGTTCCTGAAACCTCCCTGAATGAAGTGTAGTTAGGGAGCTGGTTAGGGAGCTACGGAGTGAACCAGGTTTATTTATTTATTTATCTATCATTTTAGAGTCAGTTTTTAACTTTATTTAAAACATTGACTTTACTTTTGAATGGCAGTGTAGGTAGTTTAGGTTTATTTTGTGAGTGTTTTCTTTGCTGGTGTTTTGGTCAGGCACCAAACTCGACTTCTCAGAGGCATGAAGGAACTTTCTGACAGTGAAATCATTGGTTTAGAGGTGAAATGTATATGTGCTATTAGTATTGGCTTATTTTATGAATAGTTTCTCAGTGCAAGCAAAAATATAATGACTTGAGAGCTTAGTTTAGGTCTCTTAAACACTCCAGCGTTTGTTTTGGCCTCATAAAGACTCCAGCTTTCATTTAGGTCTCGTAAAGATTCCAGCGTTTGTTTAGGTCTCGTAAAGACTCCAGCGTTTGTTTAGGTCTTGTAAAGACTCCAGCGTTTGTTAAGGTCACTTAAAGACTCCAGAGTTTGTTTAGGCCTCATAAAGACTCCAGCTTTCCTTTAGGTCTCATAAAGACTCCAGTGTCCATTTAGGGCAGTGTTGTATACTCCTGAGCTGTATTGCTGCACAGAAGTTCTAGTTTCTTAAAATGTTTTGTGTGTATATGTATAATCTTGTGACACAAGAATACACTCTGAAAAACGTACAACCTGTCATAAAATTGAGGCTTTAAAGACATAAAAAAGATGCATTCATGTTTCAGCTAAGAGCTGCAGGAAAGAAGGACAGAATATTAGGAACTGGTTTTGCATTACCAGTCTAAACATGTTCCGAAGCACAAATGATTCAAATGAATTTGGAGTCATATCAACTGTATATAAACTAATCAAAACCACAACCAATATCTTCTGCTAGGTTAGTTTGTTTATTAAGTGCACAAGAGCTGCTGGTGCAAACCTCAGTGGCTGAGCGTTGGACAGAGTGGAGGAGCTGTGCTAAAGCCGCTGGTGCTGCCGCACTGAACCCGTCCTTCCCCGCAGGCTGGAGTGTAACCCTGGACTGGACCGGCAGAAATGGCCTGCCTCATACAGGGAGAACTCTGCTCAGGAGAAGCTGCTGCTGGCCATGGCCGAGAACTTCCGCCGTCAGTACAGCCACCTGTACCCCGACCGCAAGCCCCTGTTCCTCTGTCCCGAGAACGAGTGTGGCGTGCAGGTGCGTCCCACAAACCCCTCCCACATTGTCGGACTGCCTCGACCACACCCCACGAATGTGTTTAAGGGCTGTAGAAGGGTCCACCAGTGTGAAGCGTTTGAAGGACTGAACAAAGCTCTTTCCGTTAACAACAGAATCGGCCTCGTATCCTGTTATAAGCATTTCTGCCAAAATCCATTTACAGAACAATATCCTTTTTGTGTTCAGCCTCGTTCTGATGAGGCAGTGTGACTTGACATTTCCTGAGAACATCTTTCTTCTCTCTCTTCTGCATATCATAACAGAAGTTTGTGAGCACCACACTGCGTCCGACGTTGCTGCCGCACCCCGAGCTCTACCACTGGCAGGGCTGCGCGAGCATCGTCTCTGACCTCCTGTCCCTGGAGCTGCTGGACCCTCCCACTGACCTGGTGGGAGCTGTTCTCTGACCTCTGGCTGCATTGGCAAACTCGCGGTTTAATTCTCTGCAGAAGTGACGTGTCCTTAACGCGTCTGTGTGTTTGGTCTAGCCGAAACAGCTGCACTCCCCAACGTGGGTCCTGAAGACCCAGAGAGGCACCAGCTTTGACTTCTCCACCCTCCTGTGCAGTCTGTTGCTGGGCGCGGGCTACGACGCGTACTGTGTCAGCGGCTATGCCGTGAAGGACATCTGTCTTCTCAACCAGAGCCACCAGGAGTGTCCCTTACTCAAGCCCATGGTCAAGGTGGGGGAACATCACCTGTGCACATCGAACAAGGGAACATGTTTCAGATTATATCCATCTGTGAGTGTGTGTGTGTGTGTGTGTGTGTGTGTGTTGGCTCAGGAGGAGACAGCAGAGCAGAAGTGGGAGGTGAGGAAGTACTCGGTCAAGGCCCCGCGTGACCTGCGTAGTGCCTTCAAGCTGCAGCAGGAGGAACTCAGGCAGGCGGAGAGTCGTGCAGCGCAGCTCAGCAAACAGCAGGGGGCGCTACTGCTCCAGCAGGTGAGGCACAGCCGACCCCGTGTGTGTGTGTGTGTGTGTGTGTGTGTGTGTGTGTGTGTGTGTGTGTGTGTGTGTGTGTGTGTGTGTGTGTATTATGAGGTGGATGGTTATGGTTAAGACAGGATCTCACATTCCTCACACACATTGTCTCGATTCTCACAGGTTTTACATGCGCTAAGGCACTGTTAACATTATTGTGTAACCTGAACACGGGCGTTTAAAAATAGTGAATACTACACAAGTGACAATAGTGAATTGTGCTACTACAGCCCGTCACAGGTTCAGATGAGCCAGTCCTCCACAGGTCTTTGGTCCAAGCTAGCAGTTGGAACACATTGGTGGGAACACCTGGGGGGTATGGTACCATGGCAGAGTCTGCCCAAGTCTGCCCGTTTACATCTGCAAGTGCCCGGGTGGTTTCTCTGTGAAGGCACCTTGAGGGACAGCGATGGAACTGAACACTGGTAGAAGCAGTTCTCCTGAAGAGTTGAGCCTTCTGTCGGACTGTGTGTGGTTGCTCTTCTGTAGGACACAGAGCGTCCTGCTCCAGATCCTCTCTATGGCTTGAGGGTCCACTGCTGGGTGCTGGTCCTGCCTGGTAGGAGGGAGGTACCAGAGAACTTTTTCATTGAACCACTGACAGGCCAGAGCTTCGCAGTAATCAGCGAGCAGTTTCTTGGCATCGAGAGCATCTGGAACCATCACAACTACTGGGTCAACATGCAGGACTGTCGTTTCGGCTGTGCGGTTAGTGTGTGTATGTGTGTGTGTGTGTGTGTGTGTGTGTGTGTGTGTCAGGGAAGGTTCTAGACCATCTGAACTGGGGTGGGGGGGGGGGGTGTTTGACTGGGACCAGTAGATCTGTTACAGGTGTCTGGGAGAGCCTTAGTGGGGTTTATTAATGTTTATTAATAGTTAATATAAGGAGTTAGTAGGCTGATTCCAGAAGTGTTGATAGTTAATTTGAGTTAGTAGGCTGATTCCTGCAGTGCTTATAGTTAATATAAGTAGTTAGTAGGCTGATTTCAGCAGTATTGATAGTTACTATAAGGGGTTAGTAGGCTGATTTCAGCAGTGTTGATAGTTAATATGAGTTAGTAGGTTGGATTCCTGTAACATTATTTTCCATTGTTGATTAAATGCTGGAAACACTGTTTGTGTGTTTCTCAGGAGATGACCTATGACCTGGGTGATCTTGTAAAGTGGGAATATTTACTGTGTAGCTCCACTGGCCAGTCGCTACTTCTCCTTACTGAGATGAAGAGGCAGCAGGAGACAGAGGAGGAGGATGATGACGATGTATGTTTCTGTAATCATATTCATCAATATTCATATGTCTTGACAACTATTAGTAATAAGTGGCAAGGAAATCACTTTATTAAGGTATATTAAACATAGGTCAGGCCTAGGACACGTTGATCAGTGTATTCTCAGCAGGCCTGTAGTCTCTCTCTCTCTCTCTCTCTCTCTCTCTCTACTCTTTCTAGTAGTACTCCTCGTGAGTTAAAGTCAGACAGTCCTGAAGGTCTCGGGCCTGTAGATAAGGGCGACTGGCGTCAGAAGAGTAGTATATCTGGCGTCTGGCGAACCGGAGGAACTAGGAGGCCTTGGCCCGAGGACCCTGGCAGGGGAGGGGTGATGGGGTGATACCTCACCTCATGTGATACCTCACCCCATCACCTCACCTCATGTGATACCTCACCTCATCACCTCACCTCATGTGATACCTCACCCCTCACTTCATGTGATACCTCACCCCATCACCTCACCTCATGTGATACCTCACTCCATCACCTCACCTCATGTGATACCTCACCCCATCACCTCACCTCATGTGATATCTCACCCCATCACCTCACCTCATGTAATACCTCACCCCATCACCTCACCTCATGTGATACCTCACCCCATCACCTCACCTCATGTAATACCTCACTCCATCACCTCACCTCATGTGATACCTCACCCCATCACCTCACCTCATGTGATATCTCACCCTATCACCTCACCTCATGTGATACCTCACCCCATCACCTCACCTCATGTGATACCTCACCCCCTCACCTCACCTCATGTGATACCTCACCCCATCACCTCACCTCATGTGATATCTCACCCCATCACCTCACCTCATGTGATACCTCACCCCATCACCTCACCTCATGTGATACCTCACCCCCTCACCTCACCTCATGTGATACCTCACCCTATCACCTCACCTCATGTGATACCTCACCCCTCACCTCATGTGATACCTCACCCCTCACCTCACCTCATGTAATACCTCACTCCATCACCTCACCTCATGTGATACCTCACTCCATCACCTCACCTCATGTGATACCTCACCCCATCACCTCACCTCATGTGATATCTCACCCCATCACCTCACCTCATGTGATACCTCACCTCACCTCATGTGATATCTCACCCCATCACCTCACCTCATGTGAGCCACATGCTTAACTCATGTCACGGAAGTATGATGTAATCATGTAGCAGAATAGTATAAAACTATGGTCTGTGGGGGGGGGGGGCAGCTCTCTCTTGCAGACGCTCTATTTCGCGCTTTCTATTTTTCTACCTCTTGTCTTTAATAAACTTTGTTTATTACTTTGATACCATACCCGACTGCTGTAGACTGTTCTTGCTCACCATTAAGGTTCAAATATCCATGACAATGTACGGCAGACTGAGCAGCTCTCCCTCACCGGGAGTCCGATGTATAATGAGAGTGTGGGAGTTTAATGAGTATAATGTGGTCTTCTAGCAGAGGCGAGGTTCATAACCCTGCTCTACGGGTTTATCCACAAACGTCTTTTATTCACTACTAAATATTGTCTCACAATATTGTCTCTCACTTGCTTTTAATGCTACATTTGGAGCAAGTGGAAACACTCACCTATCTAACAAGTTCCTGTTTTGTTTTTGTGACAATCCCTAGAATTATACTTTTCATTTCTGTGTTTTGCTTGTATTCATTTGCATTTTTATATCTTAAACCACTTTTCAGTTTGCATGTTCGACTATACATTCCTATAGTATCTGTGTAATATGTGTTCCTGTCAGTATGCAGTGTAAAATATTCAAACTATTTAGTGCTTTTTACAGGAAGAAATAGAAGAACCAAAAGTGTTTGAGATGCCTCCATCTTGGGTAATGAAGCTCCACATCTCACAAGAAGGTACTCCTCCCATATGACCTTTGACCTGTGTATGTACTTTCATAACTCCTGCATACCTAGTCACGTTCTTGGTCACTGCCACTGACCTGGTGGCCTTTGTGACCATTACGACCTTTTGTAAGTGGTAGTGTTGATTTTTTGTGATGTGCAGATATGGAAAGTCGTTTTCCTGGTGGCACAAAGCTGGTGCGATACAGGAAGGCCACTCTGGAGCTCTTTGCTCCTTATCTTTTAAGGGACGGACTGGTCAGAAGACTCACGACATATGATGACCTGGACTGTGAGTTTGTCAGAGTGGCCTTTTCTTTTGCAGCTTTGTTTTGCTCTTCTAGATCTGATGCCCATCTTTAGTCTGTGATTGGCTCGCTCCTCTAGATCTGATGCCCATCTTTAGTCTGTGATTGGCTTGCTCCTCTAAATCTGATGCCCATCTTAAGTCTGCGATTGGCTCGCTCCTATAGATCTCATGCCCATCTTTAGTCTGTGACTGGCTTACTCCTCTAGAGCCGATGAGGGGAAAAGTCATTCCTGGTGGTCTTCCTCAGTGTCTTTTCCTCTTCCTCCTCTGCTTGGGAAGGTACCAAGGCCAACACAGTGACTGAGTGGTACAAGCACCGTCACGACCACCTTGAACAGAGGGAACTGAAGAAGGCGGCCCACACCACCGTGGAGCAGTTCGGCCCAGGGAGGAGCGACGCTCTAAAAAGTGATAAAGTCATGACATCCACTCATACATGATTATTGTTATTGTTGTTGTTGTTGAATTTGTTTGCATTTACAAGAATGGTGAGATGTGTGGTTCTGCAGTCCACCGGTATGTCACTCTGCTGTCTGAGACGGAGCTTCAGATGGACTTCTACAGCCATGCACGGGACGATGGGCTGGCCCGTCGGGTCGAGACACCCTATGAGACGACAGAGACCTTCGAAGACCGACCCGATTTCCTCTATTACCGCCACACTGTTTTCAGCCAGCCGGGAGAACCCACTGATCAGCGGCAAATCCAGGTAATCCCAACACAGCAACACACACAAACATTTTAAACTGCTGAAGCACTGACCACTGTTAACAATAACCATACATATAATAATAATACTAATACTAATACTACTACAACTAATAATAATAATAATAATAATAATCATCATCATCATCATTATCATCATCATCATCTGCACAGTTTACAAAGTTCTTTACAGAACATAGAACGTATACAGAAGGATATTAAAGTTTCTTTCATCCTGAGATTATCACCCCAGAAAACTAAAAAAGAAAGAACAATAGAATAAGAATGTTATGTATCATTAATTTGGGAATAAGGTTAATTTAAAAAATACAATAAAAACTAAAACCGATTTTAAAATAATGAATATATTTTAAAATATTTAAATAAAAACAAAGTAAAGGAGCTCTGAGTGGGATCAAAGTGCATACAGATCATGACAGTCTTAACAGAACAGGATGGTCTTAACAGAACAGGACAGTCTTAACAGAACAGACTTAAAAGAATAGGATGGTCTTAACAGAACAGAACAGTTTTAACAGAATATGATGGTCTTAACAGGACAGGACAGTCTTAACAGAACAGACTTAAAAGAATAGGATGGTCTTAACAGAACAGAACAGTTTTAACAGAATATGATGGTCTTAACAGGACAGGACAGTCTTAACAGAACAGACTTAAAAGAATAGGATGGTCTTAACAGGACAGGTCAGTCTTAACAGAACAGTATAGTCTTAAAAGAATAGGATGGTCTTAACAGGATATGACAGTCTTAACAGAACAGGATGGTCTTATCAAGGCAGGACAGTCTTAACAGAAGAGGATGTTGTTAACAGGACAGGACAGTCTTAACTGACATTGAGGAAGACCACCAGGAAGATCATTCAGGACTTTTGTTTAGAGAAGTTTCTGTGCTTTCATGAGTTCCAAAACTGGGATTAAAGGTCACATTTAGTTCATTGCTCTTGAAATATTCTTGAAGTTGAAGGGTGAAATGGAATTTAGAAGAGACCTAATAACTGCCATTATTGATTTAGTAATTTGTAGTAATGACGCTGACAGTGCACTAAACTTCTGTTTAAAGAATTCTGTTGGACAGCCAATAGTGTTTAATAATGCAACCACTTTTTTCTAAGTGTTTCAAGGTACATTTCAAAGAAGTCGGATAACATGCATTCTGGTGCCCTATGACCTAGCTACACATTGAGGCTGTTGACCTCGTATAATCCTATTCCTAGTGGAGGAGATTATACCACCAAACAATTCAGCAATTTCATCACACTTGTCGCTAGGTTCTAATGAGGGGATCGGTATGAAGTACAAAAAAACCCCACAACCTGTCAGTTGTAGTTAAACTAAATTTATGATTGTTTTGGCGACTATCAATCAGGCTTGAAAAGTATGCTGCCCTCACACTACTGACCTGAGTTTATTTACAGATCTTTAAAAAAATTATAAGTGGACAGTGAGTTGGTCTCCACCTTTGTTCTGGTTTGCTGGAGTCGTTCTCTAACCACATTAATGCGGTGGAATTTTCCTATGGTGCTTTAGGAGTGTTGCGAGTTGCCTCTGTTTGCTTGTTCAAGTTGCTATGAGGTTAATACATTCTTTCAGTCTTCGGTTTCCTTCAGTAAATGTGTGTAGCGGGCTGTCGCAGGTTGAGGCCTTAACAGGAGGGAGTGAGGATAAAAGATTAGAGAGCCATGTCTGTGTCCTCTGGAGAGTAGTGCTTTCTCACACTTTTCTTAGTAGTTACAGTTGGTCATTATTTTTGTTAACAGAGCAAAGACCCAAACCTGGGTGATGTCTACATAGAGCATTCGTTAGAACTGACTGCTGCTCAATTATGCTGAAACGAAGCATGTTTCACTGATGTATACATGCATTTTTTCATAGCATGTTAGTTTTCTTTGAGAAAATCAAATGCTTCTGCCTGGGTCACTGGTGGGTGTGTGTGCGCGCTTGCTGTCTGCAGAAGGTAGAGGAGAGGTTCCACAGGAACAGGTCAAAACCGGCCGGTCAGGACATAGCCGAGCGAGAGTTCTTGCTGTCACAAGATCAGATCCAGGTGACGTACCATCTGGAGGAGAACAGAATCATCCCCGCCTGGAAGATCTTCACCAAACCCCAAAGTGCAGGCTACTCCCGAATCCCACCTGCCTTCACTCCACAGATGGTCTCCACCTTTCAGGTCTGGTGTTTAATGTGAAGTGAAGTGCACCATAAACTTTGTGCAGCACTGCCCTCTGGTGGTCAACCAATTATATGCTCTACTGTTTATCATTGGTCCTGGACATATATAACCCTGTAGTTCCAAAATGCCTGGCTTGAATGTACAGAATAATGGCCCAGACTAACTGGGTCAGGGTGACAGCTACGTAAGAGTAGTTACGGTTTTACGCCGTTTCGTGTCGTTTCCAGCTCTTGCTGCTGTTGCACCTACAGGTGGACCCATCTAAGAAACCCTGCAAGAACCTGCACCTGTACGAGACCCTCGTGGCTCTGATGAAGGAGGAAAAGGACGTCCTCATCAGGATCAAAAAGGCGGAGGAGGAGGTACAGCGTCAGTGTCCCTCTGAAAGCACACTCCTCGTCCCCAGTGTATAGTTTTTACTGCATTGTGGTCTTAGTTTGGGCCAGTATAAAGTTGTTACTGCGTTCTGGTCTTAGTTTGGGCCAGTATAGAGTTTTTACTGTGTTCTGGTCTTAGTTTGGGCCAGTATAAAGTTGTTACTGCGTTCTGGTCTTAGTTTGGGCCAGTATAGAGTTTTTACTGTGTTCTGGTCTTAGTTTGGGCCAGTATAGAGTTTTTACTGTGTTCTGGTTTTAGTTTGGGCCAGTATAAAGTTGTTACTGCATTCTGGTCTTAGTTTGGGCCAGTATAGAGTTTTTACTGTGTTCTGCAAGCACCCATTTATCTTGTAATATCAAGATTATATAAAGTAGTAAAGTATTGTACTAAGACGTCTGTCTTAAACAGAAGTGAAATCAAAAGGCTGCAGAAACCCGCAAAATACAATTTCCAGTTAGTTCCACAGTTAGTGGAGTGGTGCATGTTCAGTGTGCTGGTCACACAGGCAGCAGCTTCCCTGTTTAGAGTACATCACAGGATGATGGGATTTCACAGGAAAACTCTTGGAAGTTAATGGGCTTGTGTGTGTGTGTGTGAGGTGAGGGCCATCCTGGCTTCTAGGGAGAAGGAGGAGAGCAGGCTTGTGCTTCAGATCTCCATCTACAACACAGCCAGGAATGAGAAGGCACGCCGCCACCGGGAGGCGCTGGTGAGTCACCCTTCCTACCTCCTATTAGCCCTGATCAGAGAGCACTGCAAATCTATTCATCAGACATCTACTGACATCTATTAACATTTACTCTGAAATAATTCAAATTTATGGAAATTCTTTTGTGACACTCCTGTCCTTACACATACACTGTGCACGTTTAAAACACTGGTCCATGTGTTCATTGTGTTCCAAATCTCTCAGCACACAAGAACACATCGTCGTGCCATCGTTGTGTATGCAGTCTCCTCCTATCCTGCTGTTTCTCTCCTTCCTGCAGGAGCGCATGGCAGAGGAGGCGCGTCTGCTGAGGGAGAAGAAGGAGCTGGATGTCTTGGCACCGTTCCTGGCCAGGCGGGGGAAGCCAGAGAGCCTGAGGCCACAGGAGGCCCTGCAGATGCGAGCAGACTGCCTGGCTGATCTCAAACAGAGGCTCATAGACAGGGCCAACCTCATCCAGTCACACTTTGAGAAGGTCTCACTGCAATAAAGATAAACAGCAAAGTTACACTCATCTAACGGGAGGCCCGTTGGACCAATCCTCTTTAACAAAACAGGAATCCTAATTAGTCAGATACTAAAACAGGAGACACTGGGCTCTCAGCTAAATAGCCCTAATATAAAGTATTGCTGTCCACATGAGCTGTCCAGTATGTTCAGAACTAAGTCCTCCTGCTCTCTCCGTGCAGGAGACGGAGGAGCTGGAGCAGAAACAACTGTGGTACCAGAAGAACCAGGCGACCATGACTAAGGAGGACGAGGACTCGTACCTGGCCTACTGCTCTGACGCCATGTTCAAGATCCACGTCCTGAAGCTCCGTCTGAGCCAGTAGGTTTTCCAGCCTCTGTGTGTTTGCTTTCCTTCAAACACAAGGCCACACCTAGTGCTGATTCAGGATATACAGTTCGCAACATGCATATCGTTTTCCATTAGGCTGTCATGCAGTAACCACAGAGCTTTGTCTGAGATGACAAGCTTGTATCTGTAGCCCACGGTGGTGCAGCCCCTTCCTGTGAGGTACCGCAGGGCCCTGAGTAGCATGTTCATGTTGCAGGCACAAGAGCCAAGCCCCACAGAGGTACCTGGCACTGGCCGAGAGGCTGTCGCAGGACCCCAGACTGGCCCCTCACCTGACCTGAGACGCAGCTGACGCCCCCGCGCTGGGAGCCTGCTCCAGAACCTGCTCAACTCCAGAACCTGCTTAGCATGGAATGCCTGTTTAAGTTGGTGTGCTTGGTTTTATTAAAGGTCATTTATATAGTGAAAGAGATCACGCAGTCATAATGCAGCACTGTGGCTTTTAAGTGTTATGCTTACAGAAAACTGAACAGAACCTTTTAGAACACTCTGTACACTAGTACATCATATAGGACTGGAGTTTTGTGTTATGAAAAGCACTGCAGACAAACCCTCCGACCCAGTGGAAAATAAAGGAGGCATTGGCTCCTGTCATATCTAATGAAACACCAACTCCCAAACAGTTACACTGGTGTATACTGGAGCAGTCGTTGGTTACACTGGTGTATACTGGAACAGTCGTCGGTATACTGGAGCAGACATTGGTTACACTGGTGTATACTGGAGTAGTTGTTGGTTACACTAGTGTATACTGGAGCAGTCGTCGGTATACTGGAGCAGTCGTAGGTTACACTGGTGTATACTGGAGCAGTCGTAGGTTACACTGGTGTATACTGGAGCAGTCGTAGGTTACACTGGTGTATACTGGAGCAGTCGTTCGTTACACTGGTGTATACTGGAGCAGTCGTAGGTTACACTGGTGTATACTGGAGCAGTCGTTCGTTACACTGGTGTATACTGGAGCAGTCGTAGGTTACACTGGTGTATACTGGAGCAGTCGTAGGTTACACTGGTGTATACTGGAGCAGTCGTAGGTTACACTGGTGTATACTGGAGCAGTCGTTCGTTACACTGGTGTATACTGGAGCAGTCGTAGGTTACACTGGTGTATACTGGAGCAGTCGTTCGTTACACTGGTGTATACTGGAGCAGTCATTGGTACAGCCATCTGGTAGGTCTAGCTGAGAGCAAATGGTGAAAACATGTTTTGTAATCTCGCATTTGTTTTTCTTAAAGAAAACTAACATTTTGCAACACAAAGCCACAAAACCACATGAGACACCATAGAGTTTGTTAAATTATATTAAAAAATCTTTATTGCCATTTTCACTAGATTATACACTTGACTCAATAGCAACAATTCAACACTACTTCAATGAAATACAAAATGATGCATCAGAATCGCCAACATTTTTCTAACAAGTGCAACATGTTGGCTTATTAAACAAAACAAAAAAAAAGATTTTAATTATTAAACACAGTTTAGTAATGCAAACTATTTACATAAAGAAACTGTTACATACTTCATGCCATGCTCCTTAATTTATTAAAGAACAAAACGAATCCTTCAAGTGTCATAAGCGTTCGAGAGATGGAGAGAACAAAACGAGTGAAGTGTATTGTTAGACCCAGACAGACATTTTCTTCAAACGTCTATTTAAATAAATCCAACCAAAAGAAAGCCCAGCATGGGCTATCTGCAGATCCGCACACCACAGCACTCTGCACGAGGGAACCGTCCACCGCAAACATCCGACACATAAAGCTTGGAGTGGTTAGCAACCGTGAGTATATACAAGGCCAGCAAACAACTGTTCACCATACTAAACAAACAAACAGAAACGTGGTTCACTTTCATATTATACAATGAGACAAACTGGTGATTTTGTTTTGTTTGTTTTTTTTTTTTTTTGTAATTTTGTTGTCTTTCTTCCTATCTTAATATTTTAACCTATACATAAGTCTGACCTGAAAAACGTCTTGTCTGGGAACAGGAAGTGAGAAACACCAGCACAAAGTAGCAGGAGTCCGCAGACCGCTTAGCCGCAGCGCACTAGATGCAGGGGAAGGGGTGTGGCTTGGGGAGGGGGCGGAGCCTTGTCCTATTGGCGGTTGCTCTTGATGCGCTCGAGCCTCTTTTTGAGGTCGTCGAGGTTGGCGGCGGGCGAGGAGGCGCGTCCGGGACTGCGCGAGCGGGACTGATCCTGCTGGAAGTGCGACTCGCGGGACTCCTTGAGCTGCGAGAGCTTGCTGTGGAGCATGTCTGTGGAGGAGGCCAGCGGGGGCTTGTGCAGCAGTGAGGAGAGAGGGGAGGAGAGGGGGGAGGAGTGAGGGGAGGAGAGAGGGGGCCGCTCGTCATCCGCCACCTGCTGCTGCTGTGGGAGAGAGGACACACACCGAGCGTAAACACCAGGTACCCTCCACAGACCAGTGTTACACACCACTGGAGACGCTTTAAATTTACACATCTTAGACCTATGACTTTTTAAAGATGAGTGTGTGTGTGTGTGACCTTGGAGTTCTCCAGGCCGTGGCGTTGACGGAGGATCTTTAGCCTCTCGTAGTACACGGCGGGTTTCAGCTCCTCTCCGTTGCTGCTGGCCAGCGTGGGGCTGTGGGAGGACGTGTACAGCGACTCGGTGCTGTGCTGGGGGGTCACTGCACGGGTCACAACACACTACACTTAACACAGCGCTGAACCATGCGCCATTATTCAACACAACACTGGCCTTTCCAAAGCAAAAAACAAAAGATCAGGTTTCTATGATATGGAGTGTGGCTAGAGGGTGGGGGCGTGGTCTAGCATGTGGGAGGAGTTCACCTGCAGAGCTCTGGAGGCGGCTCTTGCCCTCCCGCTCAGATTCTATCATGCGCAGACCACGCTCCACATAACTCTGGAAGAACTGAGACGTGTTCTTCAGAAAAGGGTCCAGGTCTGCATCAGAATACTTCTGCTTATACTCATACAGCTCCGTCAGGCCCTGGGAGAAAGAGAGAAAGAGAGAGGGAGAGAAAGATCTTAAAATTGAAGCTTATTGCATTTTCAGTTCTATAGGCATTAGCCCCTGAGGTCTTCCACACTGAACCCACAGACTGGGCCGCTGTGGAGCAGGCAGTGCCGGCCGTCACCTCTTTAGTATTTTCCTTCGAGCCAATCTTTTTGAAGATCTCTGAGAGGATGTCGCTCACTTTCACCTTGATCACTTTGTCGTCCTGTCGGCAGAACAATGGAACCATACGATAATTGGCCTGAAAATCTCTTTTAAATTATACATTTATTTTTGCTCCAAGACTAATTTCTCTGGGTGGTCTCCTATTATCATGTGAACACTCCACTATCATTATGCTGCTCACACACATTTATCATCTGTGACTTCATTTGGTAGATTAACTCAGGCCTGTGGGCTAGATTAACTCAGGCCTGTGGGCTAGATTAACCCAGGCCTGTGGGCTAGATTAACCCAGGCCTGTGGGCTAGATTAACCCAGGCCTGTGGGCTAGATTAACCCAGGCCTGTGGGCTAGATTAACCCAGGCCTGTGGGCTAGATTAACCCAGGCCTGTGGGCTAGATTAACCCAGGCCTGTGGGCTAGATTAACCCAGGCCTGTGGGCTAGATTAACCCAGGCCTGTGGGCTAGATTAACCCAGGCCTGTGGGCTAGATTAACCCAGGCCTGTGGGCTAGATTAATCCAGGCCTGTGGGCTAGATTAATCCAGGCCTGTGGGCTAGATTAACCCAGGCCTAATGAAAATGTGGCATTTCGCAGGGCAGCTGTCTGACCTACCGATCGTAGCGATCCTTTCTCCATGATCTGATCAGACTTCAGGCCGGACAGATTCCCAGAATGCTTCACAACTCGCCGCAGGTGTGCTTCGAGCTCAGACTCGTTACGGTTCTCGATCATAGACAGGTGGTCCAGTATCTGCACGCAGACCAGACCGCAACAAGCAGTAGTTCCACATCACTTCAGAACACTACATTAAATGATTACCATATGTAAATTTGTTTTATGCTAAATGGCACTGGGAGAGCCTGTAAGAAGCCCACAGAGGCTGGTTATGCAAATAAGGCTTGATGCAGCCTATTCTGACGTCAAACATGAACATGATCAGAGATCGTACGTCTATAAGGGCTTACATTCTGCCACAAAAATCTCCCAAAAGTGCTAACCAGAGCCTCCTAAACATTGTTTTAAATAAATTATGCAATACTTTTATGATTTCTTTAAGGAAGAAAAGTAATAGTTACATGTTACTATTACAAATAGGGAACGTCACAATTAACTTAATTGTAATTATATAACATTGTATGTATGTTGTTTTTAAGCACATTTAGTTTTATTCATATTTATCTACTCTACAGAACCCTTACGAACCACTTCCTGTTGGTGTTGTCAGATTAAACATGGCAGCCTGTTTCTTCCCCATGTTTTTAAAAGTACAATTGTGAGATTAGTATTGCACCTTAAAGTCTCCTGGCTGTAATCTGAAGATGTCTTGGGTAAAACAAACAAGTAACCCTAAGTGACTATAAAGGTTCTACTGTAAATGTATCAGCTGACTTGACCAACACCAGCCATTAGTATGAACTGTATTCCAGTTTGGAAGGGCCCAGTCTGGCCATGGTCACTTGAGCAGGCGTGTGGGAGCTGGTCTTCTCGGTGGGGTACCTTGGCCCCGGTGAGCTTGCAGAGTGTGTGCAGGAGTGTCTTCAGTGTGCGGTGAGGAACGTCGCTCTTCAGCTGTTTCAGCTTCTCCTTGGGGAAAACCTTCATGAAATTATGGACGTCCAGGAGGATACGGTCCAGATTAATACTGTTGATGGTCTCGGGCAGGAAACGGATCATCCGCCAAAGACACTGTGGAGGGGGTGGAGGAAGGTGGAGCAGCCATGGAGACACAGGCACACATCCCATAATAAGCCACATCCACACAGACACCATTGCTGGTACACAAATACACATGCTCCAACATACAGATATACACAGAGGGCACAACCCGCTTACCTTCATGACCAGCTCAGAGAACATGGGCGATCCTGCGGTGGTGATTAGACTGTCCTGTAGCAGGACCAGCAGGGCACTGCAGGACACCACACACACCAGCCAGAGATACAGAGAGTGTGTTAACATCCACACAATAACTCATCTGGTTACTGGTAACTCATCTGATCCAAACGTATGACGTGCATCACAGTAAAGTGACTGAGACCCTTGTTGTCACAATTATAAACGGAGAGGTGAAGGTTAGCCACGCTGACCCCTGAATGCTACCGTGTTTATAGGGTAACTAGGTCTAATCAAGCGCTGGTCTGGGGGCTGGTGTCTGACCTCAGGATGTTGGTCTGATCAGACTTCTCCAGCACGCGAACCACCAGAAGGTTGACGGAGCGGATGAGCTGCTGGCCGTCTTCAATGTCCTCCACCCGCGAGTCCAACATCAGAGTGATCAGACCGTGCATCAGGTCCTTCAGCACACCCATAGATGCCTCCCGTGCCAGACTCTCCGTGGAGAACAACTACGGCCCATGCACGCGCACACACACACACACACACACACACACACACACACACACACACAGAAATGAGTGCAAACACCCGCAATGGTGAAGTCTTTTCTCATTTTTACATTCTGGAGTAAACGCTTCTGTTTCAACAAGCCGCATATAGCTGGCATAACAGGATGTATACAGGTGACTCCTGGGACACCAGACACCCAACTCAACTCATTTAGCTCAATTCATCTACTTTCGTTTTCCTTATCTTAGATCATCATTTATAAAACGACCTAATAAAAATGAACAAAAAATAAAAACTTGTTCCCCGTGAAGTGTCTCCTGTGCTGGGGCTGAACAAGCGCAGGGGTTCGTGTGTACGCCGTGGCCAGCGTGGCGGTGGGGGGGCGGGGCTTACCGAGAGCATGTTCCCCACGATGCAGCTGTACAACTTGAAGATGTCCTTCTTGTCCAGCCGGTCGTCTGCCATGTGCGTGTTGTAGATGAGACGGAGCTGCATGAAGGTGGCGATGAGAAACTGGTCGATGTGCCCAGACATGGCGTCCGCCTTGTCCTCCTGACGCAGCACCTCGTCAATCTGCAAGAGGACAGATGGCATTGTGGGAAATGCAGTTTCTTGGTCCTGTATGTGCCTTTGACAGGAACAGTGCTGAGCAGATGGGAACTGTAGTTTGCCTGTTAACTCATGCAATATGCCATGCAATAAGGTTGAGTGGAAACATAGTTTTGGTGTGAAACGGGCACGGGGGTTCTACAGCGGCTTGGGTCCGATTAAAGGCTGCTGACCTGTGCCAGCGCTTGGATACTGGTGTTGATGTCACCACTGGCAACCTGGGAGATGACGAAGTTGATGGTGGAGGCTGTGCTGTTATGGAGCTCATCAAAGTGAGGAGAGACGGAGCGAATCCTGCATGAGACAGACACAGACACAGACACACACACACACACACACACACATTAACAACAGGACAGCGGCTCCTCGTTCTCCTGAGGTCTGTTAGCGATTAGTATGGTCTGTTTACTTGGGTTCAGGGATCATAACGGGCTCCAGCAGCTCGTCCAGTTTGTGCTGCACTAGGTCGGGGAACTCGCTGACACGCGTGTGGTCGTTCTCGATCACGTCCAGGTCCAGCTGGAACTCCTTGGGGATGGTGGGGGCCATGTGCTCCGAGTGTGCGTTCTGAGAACGGGCTTGACTGGAGAGGTAGACGGAGAACTAGTCACATTCATGCAGTTCACAACACTTCACATGCACCAATGCACAGAGCTTTGCATCAAAACAGATGAAAGATGCGCGCCTGCAAACACACACACACACACACACACACACACACACACACACCAGACACACACCAGACACACACCAGACACACACCAGACACACACCAGACACGCGGGTGCGCCATCACACATACGCCAGGAAGCAAAGCGGATGAATGAGCAACGGGAGGCCTTTGTACACTTTTCCAACGACAACCATGGAGTCCAAACAGCACCCTGGCCCCCCCCCCACCCCCTACTCATACAGGCTTTCATGAGCCTTTACAAAACCTCATGTCACATCTATTTGGTGACGTTGGACTAAAGTTCTAAGAGGTGGTTAGCAGTGCTATTCCAGCAGCGGGACTGAGCCCCACCGTGCTGGAATCATCTACGGGAGTTATGAGGACACCTCTCATGCAGTCTAGTCCCTCTAAATGGCCTCTACGTCCGAGCCTGCGCTACGGATCTACATCTCTCCGGCTTGGGTGCGTGTCGTAGGATCAGAAGCTACAGCGATGCGGCTGTACTTACATCCTATACGTGCGGTACATTATTCTGTCCAGGGAGAGCGGAGAGAGAAACGGAATGATAAAGGAGGAAAGAGAGAGAGAGAGAGAAAGAAAAAGAGGCTCAGGTTTAAGAGAGACCACATGCAAAGAAACAAGAGGACCCAATGAGACCTGGTGGGAGGCGGCGGGGGAGGGGAGGGCGTGTCCACATTCATTAGCAAGCTGACTGGATTTAAGGTAGACTGGTGATGAATGCTGCACAAAGCGTTCACAGCTCATCTCGGGCTACCTTAAACGAGTCAAAGTTAGCTTGCTAAAAACTTCTGAATAAGAATCTGGCTTTATAGCATAGCACCTCGGAGAAAGAGAGCTCCAGTACATGCTTTATGGAGGTCAAGGTGTAGAAAGCAGAGAGGATCAGAACAACCCTTGTAGTTCAGGACAGAAGCCTCAAGGCGGGGCAATTTAGCGTAGGCCATATTAGTTATCCTTACGTCAGCGATCATCTCCGCTAGTTTGGAGTGCTTAAAACCCCAGGTCATGCTTTCATAGTCAAACTCGCCCTCATCAATGCTTGAGCGCTGAGGCACAGTGGCACGTACTTGAGTTTGTTGGGCACCTCCTCCTGGGCGGGCTTGCGGAGGAAGGTAGCGTTGGGATTGGCTGGGTGCTCCCTCGGTGCTCGGTCCTGTTTGGTGGAGACGGCGGGCGTCTTCTTAGCCGAGCGCTTGATTCGCTCCTCCAGCATGCTCATGTCCTTCTCCGAGAGCTGTGGAGCACAGGACACAATAACACCAGAGCTGTGGAGCACAGGCCACACTAACAACAGCACAGGCCACACTAACAGCAGCACCAGAGTTGTGGAGCACAGGCCACACTAACAACAGCACCAGAGCTGTGGAGCACAGGCCACACTAACAACAGCACCAGAGCTGTGGAGCACAGGCCACACTAACAACAGCACCAGAGCTGTGGAGCACAGGCCACACTAACAACAGCACCAGAGCTGTGGAGCACAGGCCACACTAACAACAGCATCAGAGCTGTGGAGCACAGGCCACACTAACAGCACCACCAGAGCTGTGGAGCACAGGCCACACTAACAGCACCAGAGCTGTGGAGCACAGGCCACACTAACAACAGCTCAGGAACTGGAGCACAACTCTGTAAATGTTACACAAAAGGTTTTCATTGCAATAAGCTACAGGTCAACTGGTAACTCTCTGGACGTGTTGGCCAAATGAGTTTTGAGTGTAAAGTGTCCTTGGCAGCTCATGTACGTGTAACTTCATTCATTCAGTTGTGGAAGTCTGGTTGTCTTCACAGAGGATGACTAACTGCTGCCTACACACTATCAGATGTTTATCAACACAGTTGCTTGGTCACCCCGAATGGGACGAAACCTGAACCAGGCGTCACCTGTGTATCACATCAAGGCTGAAAAGAGGCGTGACACAGACGGCAGCCTAAAGCAGGGAGGGAGCGTCTGGGGGAGGTCTGGGCCCGCCAAAACGGCCCGCACCCACCGCGGCAAGCAGCCGCCCGACATCCTGGGCCACGCAAAACCGCAGTCTCCAGGAAAAAAATCTCACTAGTGTCAGTGTAGTGCGAACCTAGCCACTAGGGTGCACACACCAGTGTATTTTAGTGCCGGTCCCAAGCCCGGATAAATAGGGAGGGTTGCGTCAGGAAGGGCATCCGGTGTAAAAACTGCGCCAAATCAAATGATGCGGATCAAAAATAGCAATTCCATACCGGATCGGCCGAGGCCCGGGTTAACAACGACATAAAGATGTCTGTAGTTAACACTTACTTTAAGAAAAAGGAAGAGCACAGGGTAACATATAAGAGTGGGGGAAGATGCACACAGGTCGACTATATCCTCTGTAGGAGACGAAACCTGAAAAGAGGTTAGTGATTGCAATGAGTTACCAGGGGAGAGTGTAGCTAAACAGCGTAGGATGGTGATATGTAGGATGGTTTTGGAGGTGAAGAAGAGGAAGAGAGAGCGGAACCTAAGATCAGGTGGTGGAAGTTAAAGGATGAGGACTGTGGTGTAAAATTCAGGGATGAGGTGAGGCAGGTACTGGGTAATGATGGTGGTGTTCTGGATACCTGGGATGAGACTTCAAATGCAGTGAGGGATGTGGCTAGGAAGGTACTTGGTGTGACCTCAGTACAGAGGAAGATAGACAAGGAGTCGTGGTGATGGAATGAGGAAGTTCAGGAAAGTTTGAGAGGAAAGCGGTTGACTAAAAAGAATTGGGATTTTCAGTGAGATGAAGAAAGTAGACAGAGGTACAAGGAGATGTCGTAAGGAAAAGAGAGCAGTGGCAGAAGCTAAAGAGAAGGCATATAGCAAACTGTATGAGAAGTTGGGCACTAAGGAAGGGGAAAAGGATCTCTACAGATTGGCCAGACAGAGAAACCTGTAGTGAGAGTAGGGAGCAGGTGGAGGTGAGCTTGGAAAGATGGAGATGTGCTTTGGAGAGCAGGGGAATGAAAGTGAGCAGGAGTAATACAGAGTACATGTGTGTGAATGAGAGGGCAGACGGTGGACAGGTCCAGTTACAAGGAGTTGATTTGGTGAAGGTTGATGAGTTTATCTACTTAGGGTCGAGAATACAGAGTAATGGAGGAAGTGAAAGAGAAGTAAAGAAGAGAGTGCAGGCAGGGTGGTGTGGAGAGCATAAAGTGTCTGGGGTGATCTGTGATAGAAGGGTGTCGGCTAGAATGAAAGGAAAGATCTATAGGACAGTAGTGAGACCTGCTATGTTGTATGGACTGGAGACAGTGGCACTGACAAAGAGACAGGTGAGGGAGATGGAGGTGTCTGAGATGAAGATGTTGAGATTGTCATGTGGAGTGACGAGGAAGGATAGGATCAGAAATGAGTTTATTAGAGGATCAGCACATGTAGCATGTTTTGGAGATAAAGTTAGAGAAGCGAGATTGAGATGGTTTGGACATGTACAGAGGAGGGAGGAGAGGTATATTGGTAGGAGGGTCTTGAGGATGGAACTTCCAGGCAAGAGGAGGAGAGGTAGACCTAAGAGGAGGTTTATGGATGCAGTGGTAGAGGATATGAGAGTGGCTGGTGGGCCAGATGGAGGAGTTCGATCCGCTGTGGCGACCCCTAAACGCGAATTGCCGAAAGAAGTCGAAGTCAGTGTAGTGTGAAGAGCCCAGAACTGGAGAAAAACACAATTAGAAAAGCTGTATCGTGAGCTCTGACAGTGAAGTCGACCAGAGAGGCCCCCACTGTGTTCTTAACAAGAGCAACGTTCAATAAGAGCGACCTCCGCTTGAACTCCTACAGAACTGCAGGATCATGTTCCAAGCCAGAGACTCAGCAGGTCAATGTCGTGTTGAACCAGCGTGTCAGGAAGGTGTTCCAGACTACAGAAATAGCGATTATAAATCACAACCCCCACATGACTTGATGGTGCTGGGTCAAAGACTAGGTCAGATGTGGTCAGCACCAGAACAAAGTGACGCGCCACCACAGGGACTCGGAGTGAACCATCGACGAGGGAACGGGGGGGTAGCAGCAGCTGGGAGCCCGTAGACCTGCTCCACTCAGCGCCAGATGAGAGAATATGAAGACATTAGAAGCTCTGCCAAAGTTGCGAGGAAGACCTCCTGCGTGAGATGAGGAAGACCTGCCTCATGACACAAGATGGTACAGCTCTGGCTACACCGCCCATGGCATCACGGAGTGACTTCTGAATGAAGCACCACCCTGGTTGTCAGTAAGTAAACAACTGAATTCCCATCATGCTCCCTATAAGGATAAAGGCTGGTAGTCGTCTTACGTTGCCGATGAGTTTGAAGACCTGGTCTCCGCAGACGTTGTACGCTGCCACGACGGTGTTGAGCGCAGCGTTTCGGACGGTGGTGTCGCGGTCGCCGATGTGCACGGCGATGTCCTTCAGAGCCTTGGAGGGTGTGGGCTGACACACGTTCAGACCGTGATTCTCAATCAGGTTGCCCAGTTCTTCAAGACACTCTGGAGTGGAAACCAAATATGAATCACGGGAGAAACTTCAGTGATGAGGCATTTGTATTTATACACATTTGGAAATACCACTGCATTGTAAAGTACTGTCTAACATGTATGTATATACTGTCTTATATGAATGTAATAGTGCAGAGACGTCCTGCTCCTTCACCTAAACGCTGTTTGGCATTCTTGGACTTGGCACCCTCCATGAGGAACGGGAACACCTTGCAGGCGGAGTAGACGTTGCACAACATGGCCAGAATGGCGCGGACGTCTTTACGCACCACGTCTTTAGACTCCCCGACCTGGACCAGAGAGAGCGGAGAAACACAGACAGGAAACTCAGTCACACACTTTAAAGCAAGCTAGAACCATGGGGTGGGACTGACTGGCTTCCCAAACACCAGTTACCGATAGCAGGTGAGTTCTATTCAAATTGAATACCACTACTTATCAGTTACACAACCCATCCAGCCAGGATGTGGCTCTGACAGGACCTAGTGCCACCAATGACTCAAAGAAATGCAATGTGTCCAACATCTGTAGGTAGGAACACAGGAATCGCCCGAATCGCATCAGTTAATTTAGCTTCATAAGCCGTGATCTGAGCCACCAGTGATCTTTAGCAGGAGTACACAGACAATTCCCTAAGCAGTTTCTCCAAGCACACTCATAAGTATAGTACAAGTATAGTCATCAGACCTGACAGATAGTGTATCAGTATCCTTGGTTTGGCTGGTGTGGTGGTCTCTGTGTGTGTGTGTGTGCTGACCTTGAGGATGAGGTAGGGGATGAAGGAGGACGCCTCGTACTCGCTGAGGTGGTAGCCCTCCCTGCTCAGCATCGTGAAGAGCAGCTTGAGGAACTCCATGGCCTTCATCAGCACGCTGGTGTTGGTGTCGAAGAACCGCAGCGTGAACCACTTCAGGACGAGGTCCAGGCAGCCAATCACAGCGTCCGCCTCCGCCTCCAAGTGCTGAGGGAAGGAGACGAATGCTCAGAGTGTGATGCGTTCCTGGTTCTGTCACTGTGTGTTTGTACCGACGCGTGTGTATTTTGAGGTGTATAGGGACGTATGGGTGTACATGTAAAGGAGGTTGGTGATCCCAGATCTAAACAATGCGTAGAGTGGAGTGTGTGTGCTTGGCTGTATATATGCATATGTGAACAGTTCCCATGCTTTGGAACTCATGGAAAGGTGTGTGTGAGTGTGTGTGTATTCACAGCTCCCACACCTCGATCATGGCATTGATGGCCTTGACGTGGTGCTGGAAGTCGTAGTGGTAGAGTTCATCCTGTAGCCACCTGGCCAGGCAGGGGGCCATCTGGCCTTTCAGCTGTTCCACGTACTCATCACGAGGAGTGATGAAGTTCCACTTTAGGATCTACGCAAACACCAAGGACACACGCGAGATGGTCACATCACGAGGGGTCAACGGAATCGTAAAACGGACAAACATTCAGCACTGCTGAATTCAGTTTTAAACCACACTATTCTTTTAAGACCACATTGCCGTGTATAATCCCATCCCACAAATGAGAACATGCAATACAATGCCAGATAAACTATTAAATGTTCTCCAACACACAGACATCCCAATACCGAAGAGGGTTCTAGAATGTTCTGAACTGACAATCCAAATGAACAAGTGTGAATGGGGAAGAATATTCTAGAAGCTTCCCAGCACTCACACAGGTGCTGCCCCCTAGTGTTACAAATGGCTAGTTAAGATTGTTACATTGGTGTATTCAAAGAATGCGAATTTTTACGTTACACTCCTGCACTATACACCTGTAGTACCAAGACGGGTGGATGTATCAAAATGAATGAAGACATTCATCATAGAGAGAGATGATGGGTTGTGACGGTACAGGTCCAGGACGCCCTGCAGGTACCCACTTTCAGAGCTTTCTCCTCCTTCATCCGCTGCTCTTTACTGCCAGGCACAAGGATGAAGATGGGGCCCGACCTGTCTTCGTCATCTTTAGCATTGGGTTTGGCTGGAGCCTTCTTCCCCAAAACCCCCTGAAAAAATGCAGAAGACACCCAATGTCACAAGAGAGCAGCATTACAGCCTTTTAGACAGCAAAACACACACATGCACACTTGTGGGGAGGGAGAGGGAGAGAGGGAGAAAGATCCCGATCTAGGCCTGTCACGATAACAATTTTCAGAACAATACATTGTCCCAGAAATTATTGCGATAAACGATAATATTGTCATTTTAAAGTGCCATTATAGAATTTTTTCTTGCTTCTGGGTAGGGGTGGGAATTGTTTACTATCTCACGATTCGATTCGATTCCGATTTTGGGGGCCACAATTCAATTCAAAAATCGATTTTCGATTCAAAACGATTTTCGATTCAAAAAACGATTTGATTTATAAAAATGTCTGCTTCAGTCTATAGAATCTGCATGATCTACTACAGTCTGCTTTGCAAGACAGAACGACAAATACAGAAAATTAAGTGTCTTTCACATTTAATTACCAAATATAGCCGCAAGCGGCGATTGGCGGGTTCACACACCAATAGGCATTTTGGCCTCAATAGGCAAAAGGAAGCCCAAAAGGTCCTTTAGACCTAAAAGTGAAAAAAAAGCTGTTTGGGTTTGGCCAGTGTGTGCTCTACAGATGTAGAGTGTGATGACATCTGTGTGTGTCAGAAAGGGAGACACAAAAATAGCACATCTGGCTATGGCTGCATCTATGTGAACAGTATAGGAAGGCCTGCACTTGTCTATACATGATTGGGCCTGTATATTACTGACAGAGAGAGATTGAGGGAGCCAGAGACTATGCTTAGTTAATTCACTCCTTGTACACGTAGCACGCCTAACATGACTGCCTGTGTATTCAAAGTATGAATGTAGTCTGCAAAGCCTGGCATGACTGACATGACTGGCATTACTGACATAACTGATATGACTGGCATGACTGGAATGACATCACTGGCATGACGAACAAAATTAACATGACTGATATGACTGACATAACTGGCATGACTGTAATGATTTGAAGATTTGACTGACATGACTGGACTGACATGACTGATATGACTGACATGACTTACATGACTGGCAGAACATGACTGGCATCACTGACATGACTGATATAACTGACATGACTGGACTGGCATGTCTGATATGACTGACATCACTGGTATGACTGACATATACTATACATATACTATAGATATGCATACAAACTATACATACATTTAGGTAGAAGTGTGTGTGTGTGTGTGTGTGTGTGTGTGTGTGTGTGTGTGTGGTAGTATATGTATTCAAACTATGACAACATATACTAATACATACATACATAAGTATACATAGAAACTATACATACATATAGGTATAAAGGTGTGTGTGTCTGTGTTTGTGTGAGAGAGAGACAAAAAAGAAGCCAAATATCAGTTTGTATAAGCATGTGTTAGTCACTGAGATATGGGTGGGTATGGCTAGGGAAGTGTCAATTGTGAATGCTATAGGAAGGCCTGCTTGTGCCTGTATGTGTGTGTGCCTGGTTAATAGACACAGAGAGATCTAGGTAGCCAGAGCAATGTTTACTTAGGGCACAGAGATGGGAGGGGGAATGTGGGTGAGAGTGTGAGAGAGACTGAGAGTGTGAGTTTCAGCTTGCGTGCGTGTGAGAAGGAGAAGGTGACAGAGGGACTTTACATGCATTCTTATGCATTGTATATAATACTGCACTGTAGAGCCATACGATAACCGATTTAGATGAAACTTGACAAATTTGTTCAGGATGGGATTCTGAATGGGCTTGTGCATTTTGGTCAGAATTGGGTAAAATATGAAAGAGCTTTAAGAATATGAATATTATATGTATCGATGCTGTCCATAAAAAAAATATTTAGCAGGTATAAGTGTCCTCAAATCCAAAATCTTTGGATTGTTTTTTGATTTCACACTCTGTAGAGTATTATAAGACTTTGCTTGACATGATAGTATGAAAATCCTAGGAGGAGTATGAAAAGTGATGATTTCAAACTATTATTAACTGTAAATAAACTGTGCATTTTTTAATAGGACATGTAATGGGAAAGTTGTTCGCACTACTGCAAGGAATCAAAAGAGTCCAATTGCATGTTCCCAAGTGGAATTATGTAGGGGATACACTTGCTTTTTGTGCAATAGCGCCCCCCAGTGGCCAATCGACACCTGGCTGGATTATGTCATAGGGGGCGTGCACTTGTCCACACCCAAGAGGTTTCGTGCAGATCGACCAATGGTAAGCCTGTCAAACGCGTGCCGATCACTGATTGGCCGATTACGTCAGCCATTTTGGAAGTATGGAGTGTCTGCTTTAGGACCTGGTTCCCAGAGGCCCATAGATGATGTCTGCCAAGTTTCATGTGGATCGGCCAATCTGAGTGCATGGGGCAAATTTTTGCATGTTATAGCGCCCCCTAGCAGGTGAGGTATGGCAACCTCTGCAAGCTGCCCTAGACCCTCACAGGGAAGCTGTCTGTGAAGTGCCATCTCATTACATGCAAGTTTTCTTAAGTTAGAGCTCCATATGCGCAAAATTTACTATTGAATTTACGCCCCCTCATTTGATTGGCTTATACTGACTAGGTAGTGAAGAAATTAGCATTTTTGTTGGATACATTTTAAAGTTCAGACTCTTCTGAACGTTTTGATACCACATATGTGCATGTATGTGAAAAATCCAGGGACTAGTTCGCGCTCAAAGATGTGTGTGATTTTGCAAATTATGCAAATTAACTCGAAATCTAAGTGGGCGGAGCTTAATGGTTGTATATTAATTGTCCTATTGAATTTAGTCAAGGAATGTATAGGAACTGGAATTTTGGTTCTAGGACTTACGGTGTAGGAGATATGGACAAAAAGTCAATATGGTCTGCTATAGCGCCACCATCAGGCCAATTTGGGTCCCTGTATGGGAATCTGGTCCTTGGAGTTAACTGAACCTTTTTGCCAAGTTTGGGGTTTCTAGGCATTACGGTCTAGGCTGCACAATACGTTTTAGGTCAAAAAATGGGACAAAGAATAATAAGAAAGAAAAATCCTAACAATTACAATAGGGTTCCCACACTATGTGTGTGTGAACCCTAACAATTACAATAGGGTTCCCACACTGTGTGTGTGAACCCTAAATAGCCGCAAGCGGCGATTGGCGGGTTCACACACCAATAGGCATTTTGGCCTCAATAGGCAAAAGGAAGCCCAAAAGGTCCTTTAGACCTAAAAGTGAAAAAAAGCTGTTTGGGTTTGGCCAGTGTGTGCTCTACAGATGTAGAGTGTGATGACATCTGCGTGTGTCAGAAAGGGAGACACAAAAATAGCACATCTGGCTAGAGCTGCATCTATGTGAACAGTATAGGAAGGCCTGCACTTGTCTGTACATGATTGGGCCTCTATATTACTGACAGAGAGAGATTGAGGGAGCCAGAGACTATGCTTTGTTATTTCACCCCTTGTACACGTAGCACGCCTAACATGACTGCCTGTGTATTCAAAGTATGAATGTAGTTTGCAAAGCCTGGCATGACTGACATGACTGGCATTACTGACATAACTGATATGACTGGCATGACTGGAATGACATCACTGGCATGACGAACAAAATTAACATGACTGACATAACTGGCATGACTGTAATGATTTGAAGATTTGACTGACATGACTGGACTGACATGACTGATATGACTGGACTGAAATGATTGGCATGACATGACTTACATGACTGGCAGAACATGACTGGCATGACTGGCATCACTGACATGACTGATATAACTGACATGACTGGACTGGCATGTCTGATATGACTGACATCACTGGTATGACTGACATATACTATACATATACTATAGATATGCATACAAACTATACATACATTTAGGTAGAAGTGTGTGTGTGTGTGTGTGTGTGTGTGTGTGTGTGTGTGTGGTAGTATATGTATTCAAACTATGACAACATATACTAATACATACATACATAAGTATACATAGAAACTATACATACATATAGGTATAAAGGTGTGTGTGTCTGTGTGTTTGTGTGAGAGAGAGACAAAAAAGAAGCCAAATATCAGTTTGTATGAGCATGTGTTAGTCACTGAGATATGGGTGGGTATGGCTAGGGAAGTGTCATTGTGAATGCTATAGGAAGGCCTGCTTGCGCCTGTATGTGTGTGTGCCTGGTTAATAGACACAGAGAGATCTAGGTAGCCAGAGCAATGTTTACTTAGGGCACAGAGATGGGAGGGGGAATGTGGGTGAGAGTGTGAGAGAGACTGAGTGTGTGAGTTTCAGCTTACGTGCGTGTGAGAAGGAGAAGGTGACAGAGGGACTTTACATGCATTTTTATGCATTGTATATAATACTGCATTGTAAATCCATACGATAACCGATTTAGATGAAACTTGACAAGTTTGTTCAGGATGGGATTCTGAATGGGCTTGTGCATTTTGGTCAGAATTGGATAAAATATGAAAGAGCTTCAAGAATATGAATATTATATGTATCGATGCTGTCCGTAAAAAAATATTTAGCAGGTATAAGTGTCCTAAAATCCAAAATCTTTGGATTGTTTTTTGATTTCACACTCTGTAGAGTATTATAAGACTTTGCTTGACATGATAGTATGAAAATCCTAGGAGGAGTATGAAAAGTGATGATTTCAAACTATTAATAACTGTAAATAAACGGTGCATTTTTTAATAGGACATGTAATGGGAAAGTTGTTCGCACTACTGCAAGGAATCAAAAGAGTCTAATTGCATGTTCCCAAGTGGAATTATGTAGGGGATATACTTGCTTTATTTGCAATAGCGCCCCCCAGTGGCCAATCGACACCCGGCTGGATTATGTCATAGGGGGTGTGCACTTGTCCACACCCAAGAGGTTTCGTGCAGATCGACCAATGGTAAGCCTGTCAAACGCGTGCCGATCACTGATTGGCCGATTACGTCAGCCATTTTGGAAGTATGGCATGTCTGCTTTAGGACCTGGTTCCCAGAGGCCCATAGATGATGTCTGCCAAGTTTCATGTGGATCGGCCAATCTGAGTGCATGGGGCAAATTTTTGCATGTTATAGCGCCCCCTAGCAGGTGAGGTATGGCAACCTCTGCGAGCTGCCCCAGACCCTCAGAGGGAAGCTGTCTGTGAAGTGTCATCTCATTGCATGCAAGTTTTCTGCAGTTAGAGCTTCATATGCGCAAAATTTACTATTGAGTTTACACCCTCTCATTTGATTGGCTTATACTGACTAGGTAGTGATGAAATTTGCATTTTTGCTGGATAGATTTTAAAGTTCAGACTCTTCTGAACGTTTTGATACCACATATGTGCATGTATGTGAAAAATCCAGGGACAAGTTTGGGCTCAAAGATGTGTGCGATTTTGCACATTATGCAAATTAACTCGAAATCTAAGTGGGCGGAGCTAAAGGGTCCTTGAGGCTTTTTTGTTTGGTTTGAGCCAAGGAATCCATCAGAAGTGGAATTTCGTTTCTATGACCTACAGTGTAGGAGATATGGACCAAAACACAAAATGCTGCGCTATAGCGCCACCATCAGGCCAATGTGGGTCATTGTCTGGGTTTCCCTCATTGCACCTCTGGTGCACCTGTCTGCCAAGTTTGGTGTTTCTGGGCCTTACGGTCTAGGCTGCAGTATGCGTTTTACAGCCTGAAAAATAATAATAATAAGAAAAACTCGAGCAATTACAATAGGGTTCCCACACTATGTGTGTGAACCCTAAAAATTAAGTGCTTTGGTAAAATAAAATGGTTTTTGTTGTTACCAAAATTCTTGAGCTTCATTTTGCGAGCTGTCAGGGCTGGCTCGGATGCAGTTCTCCCAGCCGTCGCTAGGGGCACCAGAGTCAGTCCCAGACTAAACCGACGTAACCGTACGTTCTCAGCCAGTCTCTGCTTTCTCTGAGATTGCTTATCGTTTAATGCTTTCTCTTTACTTATTCGAGTATCTCATGCGTCGCTTTCTGACCCATCTCAAGTTTTCCCAATCCTGTATGTCTTTCTATCCGTTTTGCCTTTATTTTTGGGAAGGGTTTTATTTTGCTGCAGCGTTTTTTGCCAGTTACTTCTGCTGGTGTCCTTGGTTTCGTTTTCGCGTTGCATTTATCCGCGCTGTTTTTTAGTTACTGTTGTTGTTTTGTTTCTTCCTCCCGTCTCACTACGGTTGAGTGTTATTTTTCACGCGTTGTATTTTCCGCATTGGTTTTTTGTTTCTATTTACTCCGTGCCCTCACGGTTTTGCTTTCTATTCTCTTGCGCGTTGAGTCTTCCGTGTTGTTTTGTTTGTTCGTTCTGGGTCGCTGTGCGCGTTTCCCTCTCGCTAATACATGTGACGAGTGTCAAACGTCTTGATCTTGCGAGTCGGCACTTGGGTCCATCCTTCTCTATATTATTTCTCACCCTTCTCTATATTAACGCTCCCGTGCTCACCGCGTTACACAAGCCTTGCACACGAGCTACATTGTGTCCAGTTCGGTCTTCCCCGGCATTCGGTAAAAACCAAAATGAACCCATATTTTTGCCTTAAATGAAGACCAGACAGGTTGAGTATCTCTTTCCTCCATGTGTTTTGAAACTTTTCTGCGCATGAGTGTGTCCCAGAACATGCTGCGTTTAAAATTGATTCTGAATCGTAGTAAATGAGAATCGATTTTTGATATATGAATCGATTTTTTGGCACACCTCTACTTCTGGGCTCCCCAAAGGAGCTTTAAGACAATGTGCCACAATAATAATATAGTAGCATAATAATACAATTACACCAGTTTGCAGTAATGTAATGTATTGTAAAGCTCATATATGGGGTCATATTTGAGCTTGACCACATATCTGTAGTGGCAGAGTAAAATGACATGTCTTTAATCTCCTTCAGAATGCCATCTTTCACTTCATTATATATAGGTTTTCTTTGGCAGTTTATACTGCTTGTCAAATATTTGCAGCATGTTGATAAATGTTTTCTTTTCGACCGGCTGTAACAGCAGCATCTCTTTGGTTATATAGCGAGTTAAGCCTGGTTTATACTTGACACGTCAGGAGCGGCGCGAGGGTCCGCACGGTGAAAATGATGTAATCGATGTGGCTCCGCCCGTGCGCGAAGGCCTCGCGCGCTGTTGATTCATGACGTCGTGCACCTCTCGAATTTTGTAACTTCGCGTGTGCCGCGCAATGAACAAAGTCATGTTTGCAGGGTTCATACACCTAGACAAGGTGGAATTAAAGCACTTGTACGTCTCTTTAAAGGTCCATTTCAATATTTCCCAGCACGTTAAACCTAATTATGTTAAATATTTATACATATACTCAAAATGATTCGAAATAATTCGCTTTTTATCACATTATTTAATGGTTGTTTATTTTCTAAACACCCAATCTTAACGTCTTCACGTTCTCTCATGTTTCGTCCTGGAATTACAAGAGGCTCGTATTTGTTAACGTAATACAAGAGAACTGTTCAGTCAGACATTTACATTTACATTTTATGGCATTTGGCAGACGCCGTTATCCAGAGCGACTTACATTTTATCTCATTTTTATACAAGTGAGCAACTGAGGGTTAAGGTCCTTGCTCAGGGGCACCTCAGTCATGGCCTCAGGTCTGGAAATCGAACCCACGACCCTCCGGTCACAAGACCAGTTCCCTAACCACCAGGCCATGACTGCCCACAGACAACTATTTGTTGTGAAATGAACAAATTCCAGCACAAATTCCAGCACTTTTCAAACCTGAAACACAAAGCAACATTAAAATGTCAGGTATATGTTCATTCCCCTGTTTTTGAGGGTATTTCTTTTTTATTTATATACTACCACATATAATTTTGAACAACACTGCAAAGAATGCGATGCAGCAAGTATAAACGCCTCCACCATTCGCGGAGGTTCGTGCGAGATGGGTAGAGTCGTGCTACAGTCACCATAATAAAGAAACGATTAAATAATGTAATAAAAAGCGAATTATTTCAAATCATTTCGAGTCCTATTAGCCTCAAATACGTTCGCGAGCTAACACATCTCCACCTGTGTGTGTGGAGGCACTGTTATTGACGTGTGACGTCTGCACTCATTTCCTAACCGATGTCGCTCTCTGATAACAGATTTGTCTTCCCTTAAGGGGGGAGGAGGGTGCGAGAGAGCAGCACTGCGTGCCTTTCTGAAATCTAACGTAGTTGCGGTTTATTCTCATGTAAACAAATTTGCGCGGAAACCCAATGGCCAATTATCGACATCAGCAAAAATGATCGCTGTTAAAAAAAATTATCATACGATAAGTCGTTAATGTAATTATCGCGACAGGCCTATCCCGATCATATAAGAGTTATCTACTCAGTGGCTCAAGTGCATATTCTAACATTGTTTTGTAGTTCATTTCTGCCGTGAGTCCACACCAGTCCACACTGTGATGCCCCCAGGAACCCTACGTGGACGGTTAGTGATCCACCGGTACCTGCTGCTTGCAATGTCTGCCACTCGAGAGTCTGCTGTACTTAGCGAATCTGTCTCTATCTACACGCTGCTTTAGCTTCACGTTGTTCACCTAAGTTGGCGTAAAAACACCGACTTCACTAACAGCTCTGCACATTACAACTGTGTGCAATGACTGTGCCTTTACCCTGCACTAAAGTGGGGTTTGTGATACAAGACAATTACAAGACATCCACCTGTAGTCAGGAGATCAGACATTAACTGCAGTAAACACAAAATCTGGCGTTAGGTACAACACCAAGCAAAGCAGCTAATCTAAATTATATAAGCAGTCGATGTCCAACAATCAATTCAGTTATAGATTCAGTTATAGATTCTTAATGTTTAAACCAGCAGAGGGCCTCAAACGCGTCAAGCAGATTTGGTAGAGTAATATGAAGCCCATTAAAAAGGCAAAAATAAAGCCAGCGCGACCTTTTTAGCTGCAGGGCCTGTCGACTTGACCTTCTTGCCGTCCGGTTTGGGTTCTGGCGCGCTGTAGTCGTCTGCTGCAGGCTGGCCTTTAGCCGGCCCTGAGAAGCACAGGGAGGGAGAGATTAGGAGACTTCAGACAAGGTTCTCTGTGGCCAGAACCCAAAGTGTGACCATTGTCACACAGGGAACAGGAAACTGCATCGTCCAGCCACACAGAGCCACGCAGCGTCTTTCACGCGTTCACTGATCTCCACATCAGGATCTCATGAACATGACTCTTCCATACAGCATGTAGACGTGCAGAGCAAGCGTGTCGGGGGGGCACCTGAGGTCTTGGTCGCAGGGCCACTTGAGACGGGTTTGGACGGGGCAGCTTTTGCGGGAGCGGCGGGTTTAGCGGGCATCAGCGCCCTGGCCTTCTCCAACATGGACACCACCTGGTCCTTCGAGGCCGGCTGTGGGGAGAGAGCCCGGAAAACAGATGAAATCAGACAGTGTGGATGGATGCCCGCTTGATCAGCAGGCCAGCATGAGACTCAACCTCAGACTGCCCCATATGCAGCAGGAATGAATGAATTTATTTGATGATTAAAAATAAACCCACTGCACCACAGCCATTATGCACACTTTAAATCATCAAGGATTAAAACACAAGGCCTACAATTCATTTCCATTGTGGTCCTCTTCATATATAACACTGTGTCCACAAAATGGACAACAAACCAAAACAACTGGACAGACACAGGGTGGGGTTCCTGGGGGTGGGGTTCCTGACGTCTTCATTTGATAAACCATTGAAAAACCATCTAAAAACCTAAAAACACTTGCTTAAATACTGAAAAAGCACTAAAAAGTACTAAAAAACAGTTTAAATACTAAAAAGCAGTTTAAATGTTCTGACGTGCTCCATTTGAAGCCTGTTCACTAACAGAGCTGCAGATCATGGGAATGCGTTCCCTCTCTCCCGACTGTGTTCTACACTGGACCAGAATACAACCAGCAGAGCGTCCTCACGCATAGCCAGCATAAGAAAAGGAATTTGCTAAGTACCGTGACACTATTTATGACATTATGAAATATACCATACCTGTGAATAATCTGATAAACCCTGCTACCAGCTTATGATGCAATGTGCTTAAAGCATGGGTTAAAGCAAGAAATTTTCATTTGACTGAAAATTTTTTCCTGGCAAAAGACAATGCCAGCAATTACTGAAAATGTGGTGTAGTTGGGACATGGCCTCTTTTGCCTAATTCTACACAAACACATTTATAAAGTATATTTATCTAAACAGCCTGTGTAAGGAGAGAAGAGAGAATGAACACCTGAGCAATAAATGTACATAAATGTGTATTTAATGGGAGTTATCTGGGGGTCCTCTTCCAGAAAATTATTTAAAGATCAAGTCAAATTTAGTGAATCCTGGTGAGAGGTAGGAAGCTCTCTTGTTTTTATCAGATTCACCATCGCAAAAACATAAGCCGTAAGATTACATGCTTTAAGTAGGTATGTTACAAAAAAAATTAACACCACTGGATAGAGGTTTTAAATACAAACAGAACACCACCATCCATGTTAAGCCTGGTTTAAGCCTTTATACTTAACGCAGTACGAGTGGCGTGAGCAGCGCGAGGGTCCGCACGCCGAAAATGACGTAATCGCGGTGGCTCCACCCGTGCGCGAGAGCCTCGCAGTCGTGCACCTCTCGAATTTTGTAACTTCGCGCGCACAGCGCTTCAGCGCAGTGAACCAAGTCATGTTTGCCGGGTTCAAACACCTTTATAAGGTGGAATTAAAGCACTTGTACGTCACTTTCAAGGTCCATTTCAACGCGTTCTCAACGTTAAATTTAAGTTAAATATTTATACATATACTCGAAATGATTCGAAATAATTCGCTTTTTATCACATTATTTAATGGTGGTTTATTTTCAAAACGCCCAATCTTAACGTCTTCACGTTCTCTCATGTTTCGTCCTGGAATTACAAGAGGCTCGTATTTGTTAACGTAATAACTGTTCAGTCAGACAGATATTTGTTGTGAAACGAAGTAGTTACATTTTCAAGCATTTTAAAGTACTTTAGCCTAAATTCCAGCACTAATGCAACATTACAATTGGTCAGGTAAATGTTCATTCCCCTGTTTTTGAGGGGTGTTTCTTTATACTACCACATATTGCTTCGGACTACACTGCAAAAAGAATGTGACGCAGCAAGTAGCCTCCGCCGTTCGCGCAGGTGTACCACAAATGACACCGCCGTCATCCATCCAGCGCTGATGAGCGCCAGTGAGAATCATATTTCGGCCACAAAACAGATAGCACGTGCGTGTGTTGTTTATTATGATTTGACGGATTTTTTCCCCAAAAAAATCAAATGACGGAAATCCGTCGTAGTGACGGAGAACTTTAACCCATGGCTTAAAGACTGCTCTGTTTTATTTGGTTTGATCAAACTCGTTGATTACGGCTGCGAGCACATGTGATGTGGAGAGCTCCGTTTCGCCCTTCTGCACGATCACTAATGCAGTGGCTGTATTGCAACACTACTGTTTAATGTGCTAGCAGCGTGAACTAGACGGGTGAGGACCAATACAGAACCGGAGGGAGATCCGGAGACACGCCCACCTTGAGTTTGCTGGTAGCTTTGTTCATCTTGTCGTAGCCCAGGTGCATCATGAAGGTGGGCAGGGCGTCCTGGGCTTTCTTCCGCACGTCCCCGCTGCGGTCCTCCAGACAGGCGTACAGGGGCGGCAGGCACTGCGTCAGGTCGGCGGGGGCCGTGCGCAGGGACGGCAACCTCTCTGCCAGCCAGCCCAACACCTACAGCCAGGGACGCGGGAACAGAACCACCACATCTCAGAAAGGTGGAGTGGACACAGTGGTGGTACTGGTTTATAGCGCTTGTGTACGTATCGTGATACGCAATTTTAGACCGAAATGGAGAAGATGGAATATTTCACATATTTACATGCGTGAGATGATGGATATGCTTAAAGCTGCACACCAAAAACGGTAACAAGACAATGTGAGTGAAGGCCAGATTGCATAATCTTTATTTGCATAATGCTAAGTGTCTGCCATCCTGCTAACAAGCAGTTCATTCATTAACACTCATTTCACTGTAGCCCTCGTTAGCGTCTCTATTCAAACTGATCGAAACTGAATCCTTTACATTCACTTAGCTGAAATTCCCATCACCATGGAAACACGAGAACCGACGTGATTAGGTTTCTTCCCATTTACAGTGAGCTGTATGTGCTGTACCATGAAGGGACATACCTCCTGTCTGAGGAAGGGGTTCTCCCGTTTCAGCTCTTCTGATAGGTCCTCCCCATCTAGCCACTCCTTCAGACCGGTCTGCTCCACCCACGTGTTCAGCGTCGTCATGGCGGCAGTTCGGACATGGGGCTGTGGAAGGTGGAGCGGTGTTTAGTACACAGACAGACCGCGTCATTGATCCAGTGAGGTTCGCTGTGGCCGAATGATGGTGGAAGACACACACACACACACAGCCACCAAACCTCCAGGCCTTCTGTTCAAATCACCTTAGAGCTTTGAGGAGTGGGAGGGGTGTGTGTGTGTGCAGTAGGAGGGGTGTGTGTGTGTGCAGTGGGAGGGGTGTGTGTGGAGCTGTAGTGTGGCTGTACAGGAGGAGGAGTGTGTGTGTAGGGCAGTTAAAGACTCGTTACCTTACTGTCCCCCAGTACGGTGATGATGGGGAAACCCAGGTGCTTGACGTGTTGTTTGAGGGCCGGACCCATGGCAGTGGCAATCTGCTGCAGGATGGACAGGGCTTGCTGAACCTGTCCACACACACGCCCACACGCACACACGCGCACACATGACATTAGCAATATCTAGCCTGGACCTACACTCCCTGGCAACAGCTAGTGATGGGTGCTTTTCATATGTGTATAATTACAGACTGTTGCCACGCAGAATGCATCTGCAACACTTTAAACAGCTTGATGAGTTTCTAATGTTTCAAATAATGTGACTAGTAAGTGTAAATTAGACAAAATGTAGTTACCGATATTCTAAACATTATGAACACAATTTTCCTACATGGGCCGATAATGTGCAACACACACACAGAGAAATCATCAAAGGCCCTGTAGGAGCAGCCGTAGAGCACACTGCCCAACACACACACCATCCGTACAGTCACACACACACACACACACACACACACACACACACACACACACACACACACACACACACACACACACACACACACACACACACCAGCAGTTTGTTGGAGTCGTTGAGGCGGCCCTTCAGAGCCAACGGCAGCTCCCCGAGGTTCGCCTGGATGAATTTGGCCTCAGAAATGACGGCTGCCACCTCGTCCAGTCCCTCTTTCCGGATCTTCCAGTTCTTATCACTGATCTTCTCCACCATATCAGACGTCAGTTTATCGCTGTGAGCCACCATACATGCAACAGGTGAAGTATAGATTACCATCTCACTTTCACTAAAGTGAACAGTCACTAACTGCTTTTTAAGGCAGGTAAATTGCCTGGCCTGCCCGGACTCCACCCAGTGCACACCATGTTCAAATGTCTTATGATATTTCTCATTCAAATCCAAAGCTAATATAAGGGGGGCAGCATTTAATCCTTCTACACCCAAGCCGAGTCTTTTGATAGGACCCAGCTTATAATAATACATGAGACTTATATGCTCTATATTTAGATTTATATGAAGTCCTACTAGGCTTGTCACAATACTAAGAATTACAACTTCGATAAGATACTTAAAAAAATATTGAAATTCGATACCATTTTCGATACCAAAGTCAGATACGGTGCTAATTTCCGTTTTAAAGCCTTTTTATTTTTTTTATAAACAAACAAATGAATGTTGCTTTGTGTTTGAAAATGCTTGAAATTGTAACTTCATTTCACAACAAATATCTGTCTGACTAAACAGTTATTTTGTGTTAACAAATACGAGCATCTTGTAATTCCAGGATGAAACATGAGAGAACGTGAAGACGTTACGATTGGGCGTTTTGAAAATAAACAACCATTAAATAATGTGATAAAAAAGCGAATAATTTCGAGTATATGTATAAATATTTAACTTCCCAACAAACATGCGACGTCAGAAAGACGTTAAAATCAAGTCTGTATCACGTCGTTCAGTCCAGACCCATTTTTGCATGTCTGGTGGACGTTCAAAACTGGTTCAAAATCTGACAGTGTGACTAGGACCTTAACCTTTTAACTTAACATGAACGTCTATGACGAGTTTTCTATATGAACGTCTGACTAGGACCTTTATTGGATGTCTGGACGTGCAAAAACTGCAACTGAACGGCAGTAATAGACGTTTAAAAAAGACGTCGCTAAAACTTTCATTTTGGCTTTTCAGTGGACGTCTTTTGAACGTCTGACAAAGTGTCTTTGCTCGTGCTGGGAAATATTGAAATGGACCTTGAAAGTGACATACAAGTGTTTGAATTCCACAAGGTGTATGAACCCTGCAAACATGACTTTGTTCATCGCGCTGAAGCGCGGCGCACGCGAGGTCGTGCACCTCTCGAATTTTGTAACTTCGCGCGCGCCGCGCCTCAGCGCAATGAACAAAGTCATGTTTGCAGGGTTCAATTCAAGCGCTTGTACCAATATTTCCCAGCACGTTAAACTTAATTAAGTTAAATATTTATACATATACTCGAAATGATTCGAAATATTGCGCTTTTAATCACATTATTTAATGGTTGTTTATTTTGTTACGCCCAATCTTAACGTCTTCACGTTCTCTCGTGTTTCGTCCTGGAATTAGAAGAGTTAACGTAATAACGTAACGTGCATTTTTCTTAACGTCTTCACGTTCTCTCGTGTTTCATCCTGGAATTACAAGAGGCTCGTATTTGTTAATGTAATACAAGAAAAGTGTCCAGTCAGACAGATATTTGTTGTGAAACGAAGTAGTTACAATTTCAACATTTTCAAGTACTTTAGCCTAGATTGCAGCACTTTTCAAACCTGAAACACACTGAAACACAAAGCAGCATTAAAATTCGTCAGGTAAGTGTTCATTCCCCTGTTTTGAGGGGTGTTTCTTTTATACTACCACATATAGTTTCCGACAACACTGCAAAGCGGAAAGTATAAAGCCTCCACCGCTCGCGGAGGTTCGCGCGGAGTCGAGCGCTATGGTCACTCAACCAGGCTTTAGCGCCCTTCGTTGAAATGTTCCAAAAGCACCGCTTGCAAACGGGCTTGTTCATATCCTTCGGTTTTCCATCTGTATCTGCTTCGAATCCAACAGCACTGCGTTTGCTTTAGCTGCCATATTAGCATTACAAACTGTTAGGGTTGCCACCTTTCACAAATGAAAATAAGGGACGCCCACCACAGGCCGTGACCAACATGACCCAAGTTGCCAGACTCGCATTTTATGTTGTGTTTTTTTGTAAAGGGGTGATCAGGAAAGCAATTAGCCATGAATAAAATTAAATACTTTTTAATTTTTTACTTTAAAATAAATAATGATAATAATAATAACATAATGTTCTGTACCACATCAGTGTCTGATGACTGTGGTATGAAGAACTGTTTCACTGATGCCTGGCTTTTCTCAGCTTTTACATTTTTGCCGTGTTGCTCTCTTGATCCATGCTGCCTGATATCAGTCAGTCCGCCGTGCGACACTGAAAATACTCGCCGACAAACCTTACAATTTGCTTTAAATTCATCCCCAATAACGCTATTCAGCCATGGATGCGCCTCTTCCCAGTCACGTTTGTATCTCTGCAAGCGCTTTCGTTTCTGGGGACGTCGGGTGTAGCAGAAGACATTTTTTCAGAGGCGCGGGACGGGTGTGTGGCGTGACGCCTGCTAGGAAACGGTGACAGTAGCGCCAGCAGCAGGTAACACTGGTCCGTAGCAGGCCGGGGGTCCTAAGAGGATCCACGACCATTTTGCTGGCCTTAGTATTTCCTGTATTTTATTTTATGCATAATTGTTACATTTATTGTTGGTGTGTGTGTGTGACAGAGATGAGCATTGGGCACTTTTGAAAATACGGAACAAATCGCGTCCCGTATCGGTTCAATACGGGACGCAACATTTAACTGCCAAATACGGGACGATTCCGTATTTTACGGGACGGGTGGCAACCCCACAAACTGTCCTGTGCATTACGGCAGCTTGGGTGGGTCAAACGAAAGCACATTTTATGTAAAAAGAATCGACACTTAAGGGAAACGAGTATTGTACCGTTTCAGAATGTTCAGTATCGATACGTATCGATATATCGATTTTTTTGACAACACTAAGTCCTACCATATTCAACTGACCTGATATCAGTTCTGGGTAGCAGGTCCATAATGTCACCTGCTCCTCCATCCACTTCCTCCTCATCAGGCCCCTCCCCTTCCTCCTCCACCCCCTTTTTCGACAGGCCACGTGTAGGAGCAGGAGGAGTCTGGCCCTGGGTCTGACACACACACGCAAACACACACACGCAAACATGCCATGAAAACACTACTTCAGGCAGTACTTTAGTCATTCATGTTAATGTGGATAAGATGGGTTTAAGGTTACAAGAACTTAAATAGCTCGACCCAAACGTCCTCAAACAGCTACTGCTGGAAATAAGGAGAGTCTTCCTACACTAGAGCCAAGGCCCACCAAGCCAAACTTGAGGATGGCCGTTATGAGCCTCACGCAGGTTTAGATGTCCATACCTTTTCAAACTCTGCATCGATCTGAGAAAGCAGTGCTGGCTTCTCGTCCTCAAAGAACATGCGCAGGGGCGCTCCCATGTACAGATACATGACGCCCAGCAGGGCGATGGCCGCCGTCCGCACCGCCTGACGCACACCACAAGAGATGAACACAGCTAAAGTAATCAAACTCCAACGTGCTACTGTTGTACGGGTCTGAGCGACTGGTGTAGTCGACACTGACACGACGCCCGAGGGCCAGCAGCACTCACCGGGTTGGTGGCGGCCAGCGCCGTCTTGACGTTGTTGATGAACGCCTTGACGTTAATTCTGCACGATTCATGTAGAGGAGGGGCAAGGAAAACCAGAATGAGCCATGTGCATAAAGATAGAGAGAGAGAGAGAGAGAGAGAGACGAAGAGAGGGTCTAGGAGAGAAGCTCAGAGCAGCACAGGAGGCAGCAGACACATCACTCACCCTGTAAAGCCAAACTCCTTAATGCCGTTAGCCAACCAGTTCAATGTCTCCGCCTGGTTTTTGGGGTTCTTCTGTGCGAAGGCCAGAGATACTACCTGCAGAGCCAGAACATCACTGCCTTCAGTCTTACGGGACACTATTTAACTATGGCAACGGACAAGTAATCACATGCTGTCACGCACTACTGTCACGCACAATCAACTTGCAAGTTGATGTGGTTTAGTAACTACAGCTTCTTAAATAGGAAAACTTCAGTGTTTTTTTTTTATGTAAAGGTCAGATACACAAATGTGAAGTTATGGTGTCCAGGTTGCTCGGAGTGATGAAACATAAATTATTTAAAAAATGACTTTTTTTTTTCTTTTTTTACACTTCATCCCTCATCTCTCTAAATAATAATACTTTAATTGTTCACTGCCATTAACATTCTGATATTAAGAAACTTTGTAATCATACAGTGTATATATTATATATATATTAGGGGTGAGCATAGATTAATTGTTTTAATCTAGATTAATCTCACTGAGATCTTGAAAGTAATCTAGATTAAAATGGCTCATTCAGAATGTGTGTGTTACCCAAGTAATGACTAAAGATAGGGCTTCTTAATACAGAGGGTGCATTAGACCAGGGGCTCATCTCCTGTTTCCTAAATGCATCAATGACTGCTTGAGAAAGTTGTTCTACTGTACTTTGATAAGAAAAGAAGCATGCTCAATAAAATGTACTCGTGTTTAATGGTTTATTCAGTTAAACATGAAAATAGTACTGTAAGCCTACATACTTTTAGAGGGCATATTCAGTCAAATTACAAATTTGTAAGCCTACATACTGTACATTATAAAGGGGTTGATAACATGTTTATTCAGCTAAACATGAGATTTGAAATGTAAGCCAACATTGACTACAAGGGCTGGATAACCTGTTTTTGGCAGTGGCGACTCTTCCACTGGGCTGCATCAGTGCTTGACCCAGCGTCAGCAGCATTAGCAAACGGGTGCTTTGTGTTTAAATGCTACTTCAGACTGGTAGAACTCCTACAATAAACTAATTCCGCGTTGCATATGGTGCCAACTATAGTCTTGCCAATGTCTCCACTTCTTAAAATGAATTTTCCATGAAGCAAACCTGGTGGCTTCGTGGCTGCATCCATGTAAACACATGTGCGATTTGTTGTGGTAATTCACAAGTTTGAAAACTCTCGCCCCCTACTGTGCAATTTGGTTAGGAATACAGCCGAGCTAAACTATCAAGGTGAAAGTCATCATAGTTTGCTTACTTATTTTGACCCAGTTCCCAACCCAACTTTAAGAATAGATTAACGGCTATATTTTTTATATCGCCATAAGGAACACTGGGTGAATGGTGGGCAGGATGGCACATCTTGCAGAGCCGTCCTGGCTGTTCGGGACGGGTCCTGCGCGGGACTGACCTGCTCGGCGGTCCATGGCAGGGAGCAGGACTCCGCGATGGCCGTCAGGGCCTCTTTGGCATTGCTGCCGCACTTCACGTCGCCGATCTTGTCCACGAGGCCGTCCAGCACCACCAGGGCCGACGTCCTGGAGAAGGAGCCCCTCTCCGCGATCAGGCGCACTACATGTAACTTCATCTGCATCACCTGATTACGGAACAGAGGTTTACACCGTTAGCACTAGCAATACGCGAGCAGTAGTTTGGCCCCAAACTGTCCTGGGATCAGTACTCCTGCACAGAGGCCACTGTGTGATTGTGGCACACCTGAAAATTGGTCTCCTTCCAGCCGGGTTTCTTAGCCAGCATCCGCACTAGAGCCTGGCAGGGCATCTCACTCCTGCCCATCTGTTCAACAGCCTGAGACACACACACACACACACACACACACACACACACACACACACACACACACACACACACACACACACTTTAACAACTCACATTCAAAGAAGTCCCTTTAGTGCTTTTCTAGAAAAGAAAGAAAGGGTAAACGGATGAGAAGAATAAGAAAATGTGAACAAGGGAAAAAGAGAGTGGTAGAGAGACAGAGGTAGAAAGAGAGGGGATGAGTGTACATGTGCGTGAGACACAGTGTGTGAGAGCGCATGAGGGACAGTGTGTGTGTGTGTGTGTGTGTGTGAGTGAGAGAGAGAGAGTGTATCTCACCCTCTGAAACTCCTCCATGCTCGCCAGTCTCTCCTTCCAGTTCACACTGTCCAGCAGCTGCATGCAAGAGGCTGGAAGAACAGCAGCAGACCTCTCCTCACACACCTCCAGCTGTGACACACACACACACACACACACACACACACACACACACACACACACACACACACACACACACACACACACACACACACAAAGGCTTTATAAAGTAGAGAGTGATTTATGAGCATGATGGTGGGTAGTGAACTCAGGGCTACACTTACAGACAGTTCTGTCTCCACGATCTCCTTCGTGTCTGGGACTTTCTTGGGCTTGGCACTGCTAGGTTTGCCTTTTTTGGGAGGACCTGCAGCCTTTCACACCAAACACAAAACACCAAACACACTGAACCTCCACATCTACCATGTAGGCTTGAGCACGTCTCCTCAAGCGTGCGGTGGCGTTTGTGCAAACGTACTTTGGCTGGAGCTGCTTTTTTGGGAGGGCCGGAGGGTTTGGCTGGAGCCTCCTCTACAGGGGGCGCTCTGCCTGCAGGGGGGTTCTCCTTCTTGTTCCCTCCACCCCCTCCTCCTCCTCCTCCTCCACCACCACCACCACCACCTTTCTTCCCACCAACAAGCTCCACCTTATCTGCACATTCTTTTATCTGTGTGCATGAAGAAAAAACATTATAGCCAGACATCATTATTATGACCAAAACATGGCTGCTTTATGACAGAAACAGCCATGGGGTTCGAGTGTACATGCACACACTTCAGGACAGTCCTCTAAACATCACAACCCTTATATGCTACAGCACTGGGACTATTAAGACAGGATTACAGCACTCAAGCGTAACTTCAGGATTACAATTTTGGACGTGTTGCATTACCTTATCCAGTTTTAATTTATCCAGATCGGCCAGGAAGGGGTTAACTGCCCTCTCCCCCACCACCTTCATGGCGGTGCCCAGAGCCTCAAAAGCAGCGTCTCGTACCTCCGGAGCAGAGTCGTTCACTTGCTACGAGAGAAAAAGAACCAGATCCTGGAATTCAACTCTCCTGACATTGGTTGACATGAACACCCATGTTCTGGCTTAGATCATTCGTTCAGTATTAAACATGGCAGCAAACAGTGCACTAAAGTTCTGAAAAAATGAAAAGAAACTAAATAATTCAGTGATGAATCGGCCATAAAACGCAGTCTAATTTTCACAAGAAAACAGATTCTTCAAGAACGGCCATCCTAACTGAAACTACATAAACCTTTCTTAGGCACATACTGCAACCTGTATAACATGAAAAGTAATTTATCAGTTGGTCGGTCAACACCAAGCCTAAAAGTCTATGTGCACAGTCAAAAGGTGGGCGGAGTCATGGTGTTGCCGTGGGCGAAAGAGTGTGGGTTGCTGTGGGCGGGCACCTTGATCAAGGCGGAGCAGAGGGGCTTCAGGACGCTCTTGGGCAGCGTGGTGGGAGTGCAGTGGCGGAAGCTTCGGGCCAGGAACAGCGAGGCCTGCTGCTTGATGGACGGATTCTTGTTGTCCATCACGGCCAGCAAGTCCTCGCTGATGTTCTGAAGTGATGTCTGGAAGAGTGGAGTTCATTGTTATTGATGTTATATATAATAATAATAACATGATTATTATTATTAATATCAATAATCATTTAACATTTTATTATTATTTTATAAAAACTTTTATTAGAGTAGAGGAATCAAAAGAAAAAGTAATAAATACTTTTAATAAATAAAAGACCAGAATAAAAACAAAAAATGCTTTCATCCGTTTCTGGACAGTTATAATTTTGTTGGGACATCAACAGCATGTTTGATTAAGATCCACTCACTTGTTAATCAATTTATCAATATATCTGATATGGAATAAGGAGCTCAGTGAGAGATGTTTGACACACTCACCGTTAGGAAGACTGCGTCAATACCTTCTTGCAGGGCCTGGACAACCTGAGGTTTCTTCTCCTTGAACTTCTCTAGAAAGGTTGGCACGACCTTCGAAAACAAATGTTCCATGACTGCTTTACAATTCATCATAGTCTGACCTTTCCTGTGCAACTTGGTCTTAAAAAAACAACACCTCATTTACCCAAAAGGTCAAGCATTTAAAATACAGGTAATCCAAAATCACAGAAATTCAAGTAGCTAACAGGCGTGTTGTCATTTTGTGCCTTTGAATCTTTTAACCTTCACTCACCAGGCCGGCGTACGGCCCAAATTTCTTTCGTAGCCCAGCTGCTAGTCCTGCCAGGCATTTGGCCGCCAGGGTCACCAGCATCACATTGGCATCTTTGCCCACGACCTGTGTGGTAAAACACAACATGACTCACTGTATAAATTCATAAAGGAACTGCATTTCCCACAATTCCTCCCTGAACCAGGCTGTTACCTTCTTCAGTGCTCGGACCAGGTCCCCGTAGTCCCCACTCTCCAGCTTGGGGTTTTTACTGAGGGCTTCGACTGCTTCCAGGGCCTCTTTTCGTTCCTGCCATTTCTTCGCTTCCTATATTGGGACAGAGGTGAACAGCCAATCAAACAAACAGCCTCCACGTCAAGCCGTCTCTCCAGAGCATCCACAGCTACGAAATATATGCATATGTGTTCATACTTACAATTTTTTCATAGAAATCTTTAGGAATTTTTGAAAGAATCTCAACAGCTTCCAGAAGCTCATATGGATCCACGTTCACCTCAGTTCCTTCCTCCTCATCCCCTGGAAGCATCAGTGGGAGATTTCAGGTAGCTTTTCTTGAACACACCCACATCCCTGGTTCTAGAAACCAAACATGGACCATCCTTCCCCGAAGTAAATCAGTCATTTATGGCCCAAACCCCAACCCTGCTGGATCAGTTACAGCTAGCCGCTACTCTCCCAAGACCAAATTCATCATATCCTGGTAATAGGAAGGAGAATGTAAGGAGGAGGTCTTGAAGAGGCACAGGGATCTTATAAACAGCAGCTGGTGGGTTTGGAGAAAAGAACTTAGCATTCATTATTTATACAAGAAGCACTAGATAGTTAAACCTACTGAAGGATAAATGCACACAATACGATGTTGCTGACCTGATGCTGAGTTACTATGTATTGTTAATCCTACTGAAAAGCACTCTGTGTAGTTTGGGGGGTGTAATGTGCTTGTTAAGGGTGAGAAGAGTTTGTACCGTCGGCCTCGTTGCCTCCGGCAACTTGCTGCTGCTCGAATTTGGCCTTCAGGTCCTGCTGGGAACGCAGGAAGCGACTCTGTCTGGGCACACCGGACGGCACCTTCACCCACTCCTCCTCCAGCTCTTTCAGCTACACACACACACACACACACACACACACACACACTTACTTACTTACTTACTTAAGAGAGAACTCTATACACAAGTGTTGGATCTTTTAATGAGCAGTAAAAATAAATAAATAAATAAATAAATAAATAAATGCAAGATTGGAAGCTTTCTTTATTTGAAAGCAACCCATGTGGGTGGGGGTGTGTGTGTGTGTACTCTGAATTTCACTGAATTTCCACTGCTCCTGCAAGCTTAGCCTCTGAACTAAGCGGTTATTAAATTCCAAACGTTTTTGATGATTTCATGTTTCGTTTCTCATCCTCAGGAGCACAGGCGGAATGGAGGACCACAGGGCGGAGAGATGGAGGTGCACTTATCGCACCTGCACAGAGTTGATGTTCTGCAGAGGAGCCCGTAAGGCATCACGGATCCACCTATAGACCTCCACGGCTAGCAACTTGGCCTCATCCCGCACGGCCTTCTCACGAGACTCAAACAGCTTTGGCAACACTTTGACTACTGGCTTCAGAGTTATGATCTTGGAACCAAATTCACTGCAAAGCAAAACAGAACGTCAACCTCAGTTTGCAATCAATCAAAATATATATTACACACACACAAACATAAACATTACTTTAAAAATGCATGTATGTAAAAGTTAGAGCAGTTTATTTGGGAAACAAAGCCCAGGAAAATATCACCATGACGTTCCAGTGCCTGCATACAGTCCACTGTGCTACTGGTAATTCCTTACTGGGTCCAGTTATACATCAGCCGGACCCAATTATGGGTCATCTATCTTATTAACTAGCTGTTATAATTAAAAGTGTCAGTAACCGACTTCACCTGAGAGCTTTCCTTAGTGTTTCGATGCACGCCACCACAATCTTGGGGTTCTTGTTGTCCAGGCCTTTGAGGAGCTCATCCTGGACTATCTCTGCTTTCTCGATCTCTACGTACATGAGGCAGATGTCCATTCCAAGCTCTTTGGCTCGAGCCTTGGGCTGGTTGAACACTTTACTGACCACACCTGCCACCACTTCTCCCGTTGTCCTGCAAGACAGCAGAGACACAGTGTCTCCCAGCATTAAAAAGCCTGACATCTTTCACCAGGGCTCTAGAGTGCGACCAATTTGGTCGCACGCGCGGCCTAATTTCTCAATGGTGCGACAAAAAGAAATCTGAGGTCGCACCGGTGCGACTAGCTGCTCGATGGGAAAAAGCAACAGACCAGTGTTAATTTTGTTGACGAATAAATTTTGTCATAGTCATGATGAAAACGAGACGAAAACTAAATGAAAAAACTATATGAAGGAATACAAACGATGACTAAATTAATGGACATTTTCATCAACTAATAAAAAGGAGACGAAAATATTGGCCAGCAACGACATCCAATCAGACCTGATTTAGTTTTGAGAAGGGTAGGGATAAGTTAAGAAGAGATCCCACCGTAACTACTTTAGCGTACACGGAGAGGCGGGACAAACCGGGTAACCGTCCAATCAGAACTAACGTCTTAACATCGCACAGACGCCGGGAGGACCATACGAGCCTGTGAACTGTGGTCACTCTTGAAATACAACTCGAAGTCAACTCGACAATGTCAGCAGGGAGAAAGGGAGAAAGATGAGCGGCGATATATGGACACGTTTCTCCTTTGACTTTGAGAAAAACAAGTCGGTGTGTAAACCATGTGGGACGAATGAAACGACATCTGCGGGCTATGGCATTGTCGTTTTTACGGCACACGGTTTTATATAAAATGTAATATATATTGTTTATAAACTCCACGTTTTTTCAGGTAGAGCGGGCCTACTGGTCTTCAATGTTTTGTTATTGTTATGCTCAATAACTAAGTTCAGGTCAATAAAGTTGTTTGGAAATCTGTTTTTGTATACATTACACATACAAACGATAATATTCTGTAACTGGTTAATAAATGTTTCATTTTGTGCAAGTGTATATAATGACCATTTATATTTTAGTCAACTAAATTCTGATGATAATTAGTCGACTAAAACTAAAAACGACTCCAATGACAAACTAAATGACATTTTAGTCAAAAGACTAAGACTAAAACTAAATCAAAATTAACACTGCTCCCCTCTGCCTTTCACCGGCAGGCAGCAGCACACAGATCATCAGACGAAGCACAGATGATAATCAATTTTACCGTTGCCTACAATATTGCAAAAGAACTTCCCTTCATTAAAGTCAGAAATAATTCTTCAGAAGAAAAATGGCTTGAATGTAAACCTGACGTACAGCAATGATGTCACGTGCGACAGATTGTTAGTCAATATTGTCCATATGGACAGCAATTTTTAAAAAAAGTGAAACCGGAAAAACTGCTGTGTTAAATGTGATGCAGTCGAAAAATTTGGGTGCACCTAACTTTTATGCGCACCAGTGCAAAAAGTTAGTCTAGAGCCCTGTTCACTCATATTCACACCATGGCATGATGTCACAATAAAAGTCCCTTGATTTGAGTCCTCGGAAAAGCCTTGTAACTTAACAGGACACTTCATTTGGCCTTTGTGCCTTGTGTGCATGTTTACAGAAGTTTCTGTGGACACAGAACACACCTGCACATTTTAATAATCCAACTGCTTGAACACACCCATCCTATACACACAGAGCTTAGTAATTAGCTGAGCTGTCCAAGTTGGGTTGAGCAAAACTGGTCTAGGACGGGAGTCACACCACAGTCATGTCCATACAGTGGTCTGTAGGACAGGAGTCACACCACAGTCATGTCCATACGGTGGTCTGTAGGACAGGAGTCACACCACAGTCATGTCCATACGGTGGTCTGTAGGACAGGAGTCACACCACAGTCATGTCCATACGGTGGTCTGTAGGACAGGAGTCACACCACAGTCATGTCCATACGGTGGTCTGTAGGACAGGAGTCACACCACAGTCATGTCCATACGGTGGTCTGTAGGACAGGAGTCACACCACAGTCATGTCCATACGGTGGTCTGTAGGACAGGAGTCACACCACAGTCATGTCCATACGGTGGTCTGTAGGACAGGAGTCACACCACAGTCATGTCCATACGGTGGTCTGTAGGACAGGAGTCACACCACAGTCATGTCCATACGGTGGTCTGTAGGACAGGAGTCACACCACAGTCATGTCCATACGGTGGTCTGTAGGACAGGAGTCACACCACAGTCATGTCCATACGGTGGTCTGTAGGACAGGAGTCACACCACAGTCATGTCCATACGGTGGTCTGTAGGACAGGAGTCACACCACAGTCATGTCCATACGGTGGTCTGTAGGACAGGAGTCACACCACAGTCATGTCCATACGGTGGTCTGTAGGACAGGAGTCACACCACAGTCATGTCCATACGGTGGTCTGTAGGACAGGAGTCACACCACAGTCATGTCCATACGGTGGTCTGTAGGACAGGAGTCACACCACAGTCATGTCCATACGGTGGTCTGTAGGACAGGAGTCACACCACAGTCATGTCCATACGGTGGTCTGTAGGACAGGAGTCACACCACAGTCATGTCCATACAGTGGTCTGTAGGACAGGAGTCACACCACAGTCATGTCCATACAGTGGTCTGTAGGACAGGAGTCACACCACAGTCATGTCCATACAGTGGTCTGTAGGACAGGAGTCACACCACAGTCATGTCCATACAGTGGTCTGTAGGACAGGAGTCACACCACAGTCATGTCCATACAGTGGTCTGTAGGACAGGAGTCACACCACAGTCATGTCCATACGGTGGTCTGTAGGACAGGAGTCACACCACAGTCATGTCCATACGGTGGTCTGTAGGACAGGAGTCACACCACAGTCATGTCCATACAGTGGTCTGTAGGACAGGAGTCACACCACAGTCATGTCTGCCAGCTCTCCAGCAAGGTTGGGCCATGAGGCAAAAACAGCATCACGGTACTTGTGCATCATGTTTTATGAAAATGATTTCACAATATTCACAATCATAATATTTCTTTTTATCTGAGGTTTGCTTTTGGATTCAGTGCTGTGCAAAACATTAGGTGCTGTGCTCTGTAAAATAGGTCAATGCAAAAATAAACCAAAGCAAAACTTCATTGATTTGTTGGGAATTAATGTTCACAAATACAAAATGATGATAAAATAGAAAAATTTGTAAACATAATTCAACAAGAACAGGCTAATATGAAAAGAGTAACACTGCTGTTTACACAGTGGTGTTCACACACTCTCTAAAGCTCACTCTAGTAATCAGAACTCCACGGGCCCTGGCGATACAAGTTCTGCTCAGAGAAGTGACCCATGAAGTCACTCAGGCTTCCCATCAGCACAGCAGGGATGGCTCACGACCTCCACGACCGACCCTTGCCCTCCACGGACTCAAACCGAGGAACACAAGTGTCCTCCTTTCCATTTGCACAAAAAACAGGGGTTAAAAAGTGAGTGGCGAAAGCCATCTTAAAGTAAGGTTGAAAATTAAACTACATGCAAAAGGTTATTCGTAATTCAACACAACAGCTACAGCACCCCAACAGGCTTCTGGAGGAGGAGCCAACAGTAATGATGGAGCAGTTTCACTGTCTGACCAGTTTCCATTCAGTCCAACTACTTTCAGACAAACATGCCCCCTCTGCCTTCAGGAAACTCTACCAGAAAAACCTGCAACATTTTAACTATAGTCAGAGCTGACTGAAAACTAGAGTGATGAAACAACAGAAATGAATTTAATCTGGTGGTTGAGGCAGATGAAATAGCTGAGCTAAAGGGACCACAAAACAAACACACCTGTGTGGAAAAATCAAAGACTTGCATCTTTTAGTCTGGCTGTCCCAATCCACGATGACTAACAGTCTCTCTGGTGTCTAAAATAACTTCACTTTCACCAAGGGTCACATTTCAACTCTGTTGTTATTGCACAAACAGGAGTAAACAAAGGATATTAGCCATTCTTCACAAGGGTTAGAAACATCCTCGCACCATAACTTGGTATAATGCACCATTAAGAATACTACAGATCTTGTCATAATACACTTGCCATAATGACTGGCAGTGAGTGGTTTTTTGGAATGCAAGGATGGACTTTGAAGACGTTATCTGAACAAATTTCTCATTCATTTCAACAAGATGTCAAAGCTGAATCTTGTCGTTACCTCACCAGGTGCCAGAGCACAAGACGCTGGTGGTAAACAAGCGGATCCATTAAGTGAATGTAATTCCATCAAAACCTCACACTCAATTTACATCATGTGTCACAAATCCAGGAATAAGCAACAAACGCTTTAACCTTCAGCATGCGTAACTGCACAGTGTGCGCAGTGGTGGAAAACAAACAAAGACACTTACTTGCCGGCCACGTGTGCATTCTCAATAAACACAAACGCTGCTTCCAGGCCCTTAAGCTGGGCCACGGCGTTGGACTCTGTGACAAACTTCTTGATAAGGCCCAGGTACTTGGACCACTCTGGACTCTTCTCATCTGTGATCCGCTGGAAAAGCTTTTGCGCCTCCTCGTATCCGTTCAGTCTGGCCTTCCATACCTGGATGAAGGGGACAGGTGTGAGAGGGAGGATGTGAGCAGCAGGGACTTCCGTCTCCACATGGTCACATTTTACAGGAAACACCTGTTTTGGGTAGAGGACTCTTCACAAGAAATTCTACAAGTTTTCAAAGCCATGCAACCCCCTAAATCTATCAATCAACGAATCAGTCAATAAATCAATCCATCCATACGTCCCTGTTGTTGCAATAAAAGTAATAACAACTAGGCTTATTCCAAACTCGGCTAAACATCATCACATCTCCTGTCCAAGCTGTGAGAGCGTGAACTAGTCAGGCTGCTCTCTAAGAAGCTTCGTTCTCTCGTGATTGAACAGGAACGTGAAGCTGCGGTTAACAGTTTGGTACACAGCTGATGTGGACACAGCCCGTCAAACTGCTGAAACCCACTCCACAAGTCAGTGGACCAGGCGGCACTGTGGCAGAGGAATCGGAGAAATCACCTTGTGCTCACACTTCTGATCAACGGGCAGCTTCATCCACTCGCTGTCGTCCCCCATGACGCCTCCTCTGTGTTTGCCTTATCTATTCACCTACAAAGCAAAATGAGAAATAAGGAGGACTGTGTTGTCTGTGGTGTGAAGGGTCCAGCACGACACGGCGTTGTTAATGCATGAGCTGAGAGGCAGATACTTTTATTAAACAGAAAGAAGACAAACAGAACAGAAGAAATAAAAAAGTGAAAATAAATATGTATATAATTGGCAAAATCGTCAAATACAGTTTTAATTATAAAAGGTTTCCCACACTACGTGTGTAAACCCTAATTAATAGGAATGTAAGGCTTGCCTTTGGGGCAAAGAATGACAAATTTCAAGAACTCTGATAAGGTTAAAATATATTGATCAAGATAACCTAACGAGGAAGTAAAATGATGGCGCTAAGATCAAAGTAAATGTAATCTATCGAGAATAGAGGAAAATAATGCCGTGCACCACAGGGTTTGTCGGAGACAAGAGCAACTATAGATCAACCAAAAACCCTTTGCAAAGTACGCGGCTCAACACTGATACTCTCCACGTCTCCGGGTCGCAAATGGACGCTGCGAGTCCGGGACGAGCGTCTCCTTAATGCGCCCTAATGCACATCCACACGGGCATTTCACATTTGCCATCGATTTCTACAAAACAGCAGCTAAGGCGTGTAGCGTCGGCATCTTAACGAAACAACTCCGCTCATCTCTCAACGTAAAACCGCCCAACACACCATAAATGTCACCAACCGTCTCCACTTTGCAGCGCTCACTTCAAACACCACTTGGTAGCGATATATCAGACAGGTTCATGGTTTAACTAGCTGTTATAACTCCTGTAGTTATATAACTGTTATATATATAAGGGTATAACTCCCACATAACGTCCGAGGTGAAGCTCGTTACCCTCCCGGTCCTCCTCGCGTCTGAGGAGCGGGTTCGCCACACGTATTGTTCCGTGTCGTTATTTAACGGTGTCTAGTTAGCCGACTAGCTAGCTGGTTAGTTACGAATTATGAACAGCTACGCAGGTGGTTGTCCGCAGCGGTGAAATTTGAGTGAACTAGCTTTAAAATACACACTATTAGCTTAAAATAACGAGCCAGAGTTTAAAAAAAAGGTCTAATTAACGTTATTTCGTACTAAGAGACCAGTGCAGTGCGCAGTGTGTAATGCTAGCTCGGCTAGCTCGGCCGCTAACGGCAGCGTAGCAACGTCAAAGCGCCATTTCAACACGTCGGGCGGCCGTCTCGAACACCAGCACGACGACAACCGACGGGGAAACGGACCGGGTCGGCACACCGGTCCGCGGCTGGCGTGGGTTCGCGACTGCATGACTCACATCTATTGTCTTGGCCGAAAAGAAACACTTGGTATTCCGTCCAACTCGCACGGCGAGGCCCGGAAAACGCAGCTGTGATGGGGCCGGAGGGGCCAGCGTTGACACGCCGACGCCTTTCGCTTGTTTTGATGGAGACGCGGTCGTGAAAGGCGGAGTTCGGGTTTATTGCGTTACCTGCTTTGGGATGGAGGAGACAAGGCGGTGTTCTTGTGGCGGAGCCGACGTGTGGTCATTACTCTTCCAGCTCCGCGAAACGCCTCCAAGGGCGGAGAGTCGGAGGGAGGGGCCGCGGGAGAAAGCGGAGCCGCCTCGACGCCGTCGCTTCAAGCACGCAGACGTCTACGTACTGGGTCGGAACCAGCGGCGCAAATGTGTGCGACGATGGCAAAAGCTAATCTGTCGGTCATAATAGAATAATTCATCTTAATGCGATAAACACAAGCGGCGACCCTGGCTATGCGTCTTTAAATGATCATTAGCTACTTCCCATTTTACACGAAGCTCCAGGTACCGCCCTAGAGATCCGCAGAGTAAGAAACGCACAAGCAGTAAACAAACATTCAGCCTACATTTCACCGAAATTCAGGTTTGAATTAAAGTTATTATAATATGCCATAGCATAAAGACAAAAATATACTACGGACCAATTTCAGACATTCCATTTTTTGGCAAACTCACTGAAGATGTGGTTTGTACTCATCAACTGAATCAACTATAGCTCAGTTTTAACATAGATTATTCCAGTCTGCCTTTCAGACTCATAGTACAGAAACATTTCTCAAAGTTCTTCATGATCACAGTGAATGGAGTGAATAAAGATGCAGGTGGCCTGTCTATACTGATGTCTATTCTGTACTGATGTCTATACTGGCTCTTTGAGATCGTGGTGCTGATACAGGTAATCAGGGTACTTAAGTGACTGCTAAACTTGGTTGGTCTCTCTGGTTCTGTTCTAAATTGTACTGAATCGGTCTGAGCAGCTGTGAGTATTATGTTGCAATGTATTTTGCTTTATTTTGTGGAGTCCCTCAAAAAAATAAAAGATTTTATCTGATTATTGATTTATCTATACATGCTCCTGTTAGCCAGAAGAATTCATAAACATGAAACATAAAAATAACCAATATAAAAGAACTAGTGCTGTCAATTCCAGGTGCCGCGATTAAAAGTCCTCACCAGGATTTTGCTCAAGCTTGCTAGATTTTCTAATTAGCAATCCAGGTAAAATTAGTGGAATCAACACAATCCAGGAAGCAAAATCCTGGTGAGGACTTTTAATCGCGGCACCTGGAATTGACAGCACTAAAAAGAACCAATTGTCAAAATAACAAAAAGATGCAGACCTCAAATAGTGCAAAGGAAACAAGTTCATATTCATGTAGAAACAACAATGCTAATGTTTTAACTCAGGACGAGTTCAGAAATCCATAATATGGTGTAAAAATCGTGATTTTTAATCACAGCTTTCACTCATCTTGGCATGCTTTCCACCAGTCTTTCACACTGCTTTTGGGTGACCTTATGCCACTCCGGTCGCAAAAATTCAAGCAGTTCAGCTTTGTTTGATGGCATGTGACTATCCATCTTTCTCTTGATTATGTTCCAGAGATTTTCAATGGGGTTCAGGTCTGGAGACTGGGCTGCCATGACAAGGTCTTGATCTGGTGGTCCTTCATCCACACATTGATTTACCTATCTGATTGAGCTATGTAGCATGGAGCATTGTCCTGCTGGAAAAACCAGTCCTCAGAGTTGGGGAACACTGCCAAAGCAAAAGGAAGCAAGTGTTTTTCCAGGATAACCGTGTATGCTTCATTCATACATACATGCAAAGATGAACCTGCCCAATTCCAGCCTTGCTGAAGCATCCCCAGATCATCACCAATCCTCCAACAAATTTCACAGTGGGTGCAGGACACCCTCCAGGTCTCCATCTAACCATTAGACAATCAGGTTAGGCAAAACTGAAAATTGGACTCATCAGAGAAGATGACCTTACTCCAGTCCTCTATGGTCCAATGCTTATGGTCGTTTGCAAACTTCAGCCTGGCTCTCCTTTGCTTCTCATTGATAAAAGTTTTTTTTTTTCTAGCTTTACATGTCTTGAGCTGAGGTGTACTGGGGTTGGAATTCAACTGACACTGGAATGGAACGGCTATCATACATGTAAAGATGCTGATTTTTAGAAAACTTTGCAGTGGTCTCTTCATTTTTTCCAGTGTGTGTGTATATATATATATATATATATATGTTTCCAAAAAACAGGACTATAACAAGCACAAAAGTTTAAATAAATTACTTTTGCAATTCTTTGCTGGACCACAAGAGGTCTCCGTCAGACTCTTTCACTGCACCCAAAGTGCGGCAGTATCCGAGTATCCTGGTAACTGCGTTGCTAGAGGCCATGGTAACTGTCGGACAACATAGCGACAAGAAGATGAACACAGATCGCTTCAGCCTCACGACAGACGAATATTTAGGTATGCTACACCATCACGGTTATCTATCTGTCCTGTTCCGGTCGTACGCCACGTATGTAGCTGCGGATGCGTTGAGCCCTTGCGCAGTAACGATGTTATATCCTCAAGCTCACGTTAGGTCGCTGATCACGTTGTCCGTTCTGCAGCGGAGACGGACGTGTTCTTTTATCTGAGCGACGCAGTCACCCAACTCCTCCAGCACAGAGAAGAGTACGTCCAGTTCGGCGTCATTCGCTACTTTGCAGAATAGTGAGTTTTTGTCCACCACCTATTTTTAGTAATTCTGATGCTATTGAACACTTGTGCACGTTCGTTATCGTGTGATGATACGTCGAGGGGTGTAGTTTTGAAAGGCGTGTGTGTAACTGATCTGATGCTCGTCTTGCAGTTTTACCAGCGTGAAGAACAGGAATCACGTTCTGTTCAGAGAGTTCAGCTACATTAAAGCCACGCCACACAACAGAGCGGCCTTCATCCGCATTTTCTGGAAATGCTTCCGACCGATTGGGAAAAACGGAGGCAGGTTGTGTGTGTGTGTGTGTGTGTGTGTGTGTGTGTGTGTGTGTGTGTGTGTGTGTGTGTGTGTGTGTGTGTGTGTGTGTGTGTGTGTGTGTGTATACAGTTGTGTATAAACTATGTACCTATTTGCAGATTTGCTGACGATGTTGGAATACAGCTCTCTCCTTCAGCTCATATGTCCAGACTTCCCCGCTGAACTGGTGCAGAACGCAGCCAGGTACCGGACTGCTTGGTTCCAGCATGTAGATAAATCTACGTGTTAACATGCCTCCGCGTTTTTATTACCACTCTTGAAATTATGGTCTCAAACTAAAGGTGGTACTGTGCTGTTTTGTGTCTCTGGTAGGATTGTCCTGATGGACGATGCGATGGACTGTCCAATTTCCTTCTCAGATTTTATTTATTCTTTTCAAATGCAGTTCTACTATGAAGGTAAATTGAACAGTATGTTAAACTTCTTAGGTAAAACTCTGAATGGTAAAATGTTTTGGTTACCCTATTCTGCTATCTTGTTCTTAATTGTATGTAGGCCTATTCTTAAAAGCAATATCTCTTTGGATACCACAAATATCTAATGAAACATTAATTTTTTTCCGAGTATATCTGAAATTCAAATTCTTCAGAGTAAGAGTGACCATCCACATTTTTGCTCTGATTGAAAGTTCTTTTGAAAAATTTGACAGCTTTAGTTAATCGTCACTTGTTCCTATTACAGAATTCCTGGAGAGTGTGTTGGAAATTTACGACGGCCTTCTTGAGGGGAAGAACCCCAACACAGTGGTCGTCCCAACCTCCACTTTAGCTGAGCCGTCGTCTGGCACAGCCGGTGAAGAGACGGACACGCAGGAGGGCGGGGACTCATCCCAGGAGGGCGTGGACTTATCCCAGGAGGGCGTTGACTTGTGTCAGGAGGGCGTGGACTTCTTACAGGAGGCTGTTAACTCCTCGCAGGACGGGGTGGACTCCTCCATCTTCCTTGAGTGCATTGTCGGGCTGTGTGAGCGCTTCAAAACGAAGTAAGACTCAGGGATTTAGAAATCTTTCCTTACAGCAGTGCGCAGCAAACTTACCTAGTACTCACCACAGCTGTGTCCTGGAGCCACTTTTGTTCTATTTGGCCAATGGCCAATGTTATTCAACTGATTTAAAACCCCTTTAGTAACTGCTATGCAGTTTTGGATTTAGAGGATATTCTCCATATTTAGTAAATGTCCAGTTTTGAAACATTCAGAGTCCTCTACTAAGAAGTGAGGCATTTGCTACAGGACTAGTTTGTCAGCATTCACAAAAGTTTGCTTTTCTAAACTCCTTTGACATTGACCAGAAATGACACGCTGTTGGAAACCAGTTTTCAAATTATCATTAGCAGTAGTGATGGTGACGCACATCTGACTAATTCAACTAATATGTGGTGTTATAGAGAGATGTCAACAATTAGGCCTAATGCTTTATGTTGGGAACTTCCATGTGTTACCAGTAAATCTCCAAAAAAAAGTTTTGAAAAATAATTTGTGACAATGGGAAAAAAAAAAGGATTTTAGCTGTCTCATGGATATGGACATGGACTTGAACTAGAAGCATTAACTGATTAAACTGTTTTGATAAACAGAGAGACAGAAACACTCCCTAGCTGTGGACTCATGCACACAGTTGCCACAACACATAACATCGGCTTGTCCAATGAGGCACTTACTCTATCAGATTCTGAGGAGGTGTAGGTGAGTCCTGCCAATCTACTCTCTTTCTAGATATCCACCCATCTCCACCGTTACGGAGATCCTGGAGGGCAGGCAGCGGATGTCCTACTACGGCTTCCTGATGGCCTTGGCCAAGCATGACGTGGTGAACCAGGACATCGGTGAGAGACTCAGTGCCCTGCTCACGAGTCCCTGCTCTAGTAGGAGCTGATCCAGCATGTCATTAGTAATCTAGAACCAGGTTGAGACACATCATTAGTAATCTAGAATTAGGCAGAGACATGTCATTAGTAATCTAGAACCAGGTCGAAGCATGTCATTGGTAATCTCGAACCAGGTTGAAGTTGCTGTTTTTGTTACTTTTTCAAGGTGCTCTTCCAAACAGATTGGACCTGCTCATTGACCCAGAGATGGATCAGGAGTTGGAGAGGCTGTGAGCATTATTTTAAATGTTTTTTTTCCCCAGTTAAGGGTACTATACTTAGAAAAAGCATCAGGTTACACACAACTTTGTGCTTTGGGTTATATAAACTTCCTGGTGTTTTAAAAATGATTTCTCAGAACATGCAAAAGCAAATTCATTTCCATACTAGCTTAGTTTCACAAATGACTCAGTCTGGTACAGATGTGTGTGTATCAGATATCTACTGCAGGAAAATGGTGCCCCCTAGTGGGCAGACAGAGATATGCGGTGAGCTGAACTAACCGGGCCTGTTGGTGTGATGCAGTGTTGCCCAGGTGGCCATCAGCCCCACGTCCAACAGTAGCGGCAGCGCGGCCGGCCACAAAGACGCGCCGAAGAAGGCTTCACCCCGCAAGCCCCTCCACCAGCGCCGCAGAATGGACCTGGAGAGTGACGGCTCCACGGAGGAGACGGACTCCTCCGAGAATTAGGACCGCGAGCAGGTCGGCTCACGCCGGCACTGTGTATAATTGCCATATGATGTCTTGTTCTGTTCAGACTGTGAACCTCAACCCTTCCGGGCTGGCACCTTCGTTTTAACAGTAATGGGTTTTGTGCATTTCAGCAATAGCAGCTCGACAGCCGTGTTACACAGAGGACATGTGCAGTTATTCATACGCAAAGAGGGTCAAGGCTTTAGTTTCCAGCCCACCAAGAGTATGTTTGAAACGGATGTTGCTGTATGAACAGATATTCTTGTGGTGGATGTAACAAAGGTCAGTATTTATATGCTGCTATTTTCTGTTGTTTGGGACTATTTATTGCACATTTTGTTTGGACACAAATACAGCCATAAACACCCTTTAGCTGTTTTCTGTGATTCTAAGTCAAATGCAAGTACACAGTGGAGAGTTCTCTGTACACATTGATTGACTACGACATTGCTGAAGTCAGACTCAAGGACAGTGTATTTACAAACAAAATTTAATTCTACAAGTTTCATAGCACAGTTGAGATCATCAAATTAAAAAAGACCATATACAATAATCACAAACAAAACAAGGGAATAGGCACCACTTGTGATTTTGCAAGATTGAACTGAAGACACCTATGATTCAAAACCCTTCAGTAAGAGGAAGTGTGAATGATCCACTGTTGTACAGCGCTGCCATGTTTTCAGTCACCCTTTAGCAAACCTTCTGTAGAAGTTCACTCCCTGTAACAGAGTTAGGTGATTTTGTTCTGACCTCTTTTGTGAGTACTAGCACAGTAATGAGTTTGGAACATCCCAGTTCATAATGTCAACGAACACTGGGCTTAGTCGTTTCTAATAGGTGTCTAGTACATTCTAGAACCATGGAGAGAATTCTAGACAGACGCACTCTTCACTTGGAGGGATACATATTGCATACTCGTCATAGTTAAGCTGTAGTTGTGTTTAAAGCACATGCTGATTAATTGTCATTCCAAAGGACTTAAAAATGCGTCCAGATGATTCACTTCCTACCTGGGCTGTAGTTCTTGGCTTTAGTTCATTGTGCAGTGCGAAGCCTACTGTTCAGCACAGTGAGGGAAGACCACACGTGTGTACAGGGTACAGGGCACAGGTAAGGATACACACTATGCTTTGGAGTGACGCACATTTCACACATAAAGAAGTCACTATGTTTCATCATATTAAGAGTGATTCTTTTAGATTTTGAACACTGTATATTTCATTATCTTCATTTAAATATGTTTAATTTACTAAGTCTCTTAAATAATATAATTTAAAACAAAATACTCTATAGAAGACTCTTATGTTATGCTAACATACGGTGCTGTGTGTAAGTAAGCGTCACATTGTTCCGTCTTGGCTCGTTGGGCCAGCACACTGCAGCCATTTTGAGTCCCTGCCTGTTCGTCAGTAACTGGGATTTGTGCTCAGTGGGTTTTCAGTCAGAATCACCGAATCACTGACTCACTCACTGAATCACTCGCTCAGCCGAATGACTGTGCTCCACTTTCTTGACCCCGAAGGACTCCACAGTCTACCGTGGGCCTTTGGCCGGCGGCCAGGTGATCTGCCCTCCACGGCTTTCTGAGCAGTCTGGATGGACATGAGCGATCCACAGTCGCACTGCCAGTGAAGGCAAGCGCTCCTGTACACAGACAAGGTGGCGTCTCGTCACTGCAGTGCTGCCAAACTGCTGTGAAAAACCAGAACTAGCACTGGCTCTGGCTGAGAGGAACTGGGTCCTTCAGCCCTGTGAAGAGCCTCGTTCCCGACCCTCACACGTCTTTGGTCCTCACGCTGAAACAGATGGACACACCTGGAGCACCTCTACACCCCCGAAGCTTTCTGCTGCCTAAACGGATGGTGCAGAAGTGTGCGGACCAGCACCTGTCCGATTATTTATGGTCCCTGAAATCGAGACGGCACACTGGAAGGGTCTATATTTTTTTTCCACGCAGTTTGCATGTAACTGACCTCAAATTAAAATCTCAAATCCAGCATGCTGGAACATCAAGCCAAAACAGCAGGACGCATACCACTGTGCAAACGTTAAAAAAAGAAACGAATAAATATTTGGTTGTCATGGCTACACACTTAAAGTCTGAGATCAGTGTGATCCGGATGCGTTTTAGACCAAGGTCCAGATTGAGAGGCCACAGAAGCGCATCAACACAGAGGAACAGTGAAAACACAACAACATTCAGTGGAGGGAAAATTAAAGAACGAAAATATTAGCATATTTGGGCCAGAAAAACACACATTATGACAATGATCCCAACACACTTCCCTTTGCCTTGAGTCAAGTGTGTGAACAAGAGGCTTATGTGAGGATGGACAAATTGTTTAATCTACTGGTCAAATCTTTGATATTTTCCCAATGGAAAACTAGGGGATTTTGTGTAGTACTGAGTTATAATAGTTATAATAGTACTGGATTTTTATAATCTTTCAGTTAGAGGTAATTTTAACATGCTCTGTATAAATTTGGTATTGTGCTTTGAGTAAAGCAGTAAGGTACGTCATACAGGTTGTAGGGAGATTACCGGGCCATTAAACATCGTTGGGCTTAGACAGTCTGAACAGCTCAGGTGTCTTTACCATGTCCACAGGGAACTTCAGTCAGCCTGTAACCTTTTCCAACTTTATGATCACATACTTTGTGTGGGTTTTAATTGCACGCGTTGTCTAGAATAGACATTAACATTACGGCATGACATGGTAACATGTTAAATTTGACATGTTAACGATATTTTTGTAACCCATCATGCAACACATAATATAGTAGGCTATACAGTAGTGCAAACGTATGCAAAAGGGCAAAGGTCATTCAAGGAAAATGTCTTCTGTGGGGCAGGAATACTCCATGTTTTCTTTATAGAACTGATGAAATGCTTTCCTGTTGAAGAAAGAAAAGGTGTATTTATCAATTCTTAGGCTGCCATTTTAAACCAACAACCAAACTTACAAAATAGTTAATAGTGATTATTGAGTTTTTTTTGTGTGTGGGTGTGTGTGTGTGTGTGTGTGTGTGTGTGTGTGTGTGTGTGTGTGTGTGTGTGTGTGCTGTCCTAAACTGACCCAGACGGGCTGCAGGCTCTTACCCGACAGATGATGCCATGTGGGAGGCGTGTTCTTCTGAGAAGAAGACATGGCAGGCAAATTTCTGATGCGCTGGGTGTTTGGTGATTAGGCCAAAATACCTGAATCAAAAGGAAAGGCACACAGGTTCAGGCTATGGTCAACCAGAGTGTGTGCAGGGTCATTGTGGACTGAGTAGGAATGGTCATTGTGGACTGGTGATGTTGTGTTTTTTTGTTTGTTTTTTGATATTTTAGTATAGTCAAGGGTACAGAAACATCTACATAGAAACTTCATGGTCTAGAAAGACACTGCATGATATACAAAGAAACATTTTGTTTATACTACTATAGTGCTTAGGAAATCATAATGAAATAATTAGATCTTTAGATCAACACTGAATATTGATGCTTGAGAAAACATTCAACCTACTGGTAATGATGCAAGATATCTGCAGAGTTCTGATCCTGTCCCTCAGGGGCTGTGATCTGCTTACAGCTCCCTCTCTGTTGTGCCTCCATTAGCGGTTCAATCCCGTTACATTAACCAAGCCTCTCTGTGCACTTACCCCAGTGATTCATGGGTAATGGGCCCTTCAGATCTGACAGGACAAGGCACAAAGGGAGCTAGGCAAGTGGGCATTGAAGGTCACTTTCTTACTCACTTTTTGCTCTTTGGGTGGCATCCGCAGAAGGAGATGTTCTTCAGCTGGAAGAAGTGGCAGTACTTGTCACCCTGAGAGAGAAGGAAATCAAGAACGGACTCATCAGCACTGTGGATCTGGAGTTAATGCTTCATGATGTTCAGGATATGAAGAAAACAACTTTCAAGTTGCAAGCATGTCCCTACACTGGAGAAGCCAGTTAGCTTAGCCTCGCCAAATACCTTAGCCCTAATACCTTAACGCATTAGCTTTAATACCTTATGCCTAATACTTAACACGATTTTTGAAAATGGCACTGAAGGACCCTGAGTGTCAAATATGGGCAACATGCTCGCTTCCTTCAGTGCACATGGAGTATTTGAAAGACCTAAACTACTTTTGGTGTTTATTCTACTCACAGATTAAATAATGTGACAAAAGGAGGGAGGGGCGGGAAAGGCAGACTGCCAATCTTAACACTGTAATACCTCACACAGCACTGAGCTGTTAACTAAGGGAGTGTGAGCATCCAGTCTCAATGCTAATCAAGGTGAAACATTAGCATAACTTGCAGCCAAGTGAGAGAATTCACATTGTTCTGTTTGGTAATAAACACTTCAGTGTGTCAAAGATGACCAAGGTCACACGTGCCAGCAGAAAGCCTCTGTTAAACGAGCAGGACTGTGATGATGTCTTAAATGAGCAGGACTGTGATGATGTGTTAAATGAACAGGACTGTGATGGCATGTTAAATGTGCAGGACGTTCGTACCCTTTCAGAAGCCTCAGTTTCAACGATAATCTTCACTCCTCTTACACTGACCTCTACGATGCACTCTGATGGGGGGCTGAAGTGTGTTATTCTTCTGTTTGTTGCAATCTGTCACCAGAACATACAGAACAACAGCCTTTTTAAAATTAGAAAAATAACTCAACTGAGCTGACCCACACAACTAATTAGACGTTCACATAATTGAAAGTCACGTGATTGAACCTCGACTCTGATGACTGCAAACCAATCATCTTCAACCTTACTCGTTCCTCTGGGAACACCATCCAGACCAGGTGTTTGATCTGTTTAAGCTCTCATGAAGAGCCATGCAGACTACCTGGTTCATGTGTATGAGGAGCATGAACAGATCAAAAAACCGCAAGGAAAGACGAGGGGTGCCAAATTCTGGAAAAAATAACCTATACTCAAAACCTCCTGTTATTGTCATAACTATGAATGCATATCTGAAGTGAACGAATCATTCGGATGGATCCACTGTGATTCCTCTGCACCTTTTGCATAGCTGCACACAGCACGTCATTGCCTTTATGATACGGCACTTGAACAGAGCCGAAGAATTTCACCCAGAACGTGTCGAGCCAGTCACTTTTGACCTCTGTAGAAAAAGCACAGAGAGGTGATCTGAGCAACACAAACAAAACAAATACAAGAAAGAAACAGACACACTATCTTTCCTCTTTGAATTTGCCCGGAGGCGTCAGACCTTTGGGTTGGCTGTCCTTGGTGACCTTAACGGCATAGAAGGCAGGGAAAATGCCCAGAGAGCCCGTACGCATATTGTAGGCTTTACACCACAGATCTTCCTCCTGCGTCTCCATCAGCAGGGGGTCGTCCGCCTCCAACTCCAGCTCGTCCTCGTGCCTTGGGATGAATCTGTAAAGCAGAGCAAGGTTGAAAGGCATCTGGCATACAAAGCAATCGCATCTTGTGGCGTCAGAGTGAGGAGGAGAGGGGCCTGCCTGAACGCTGCTCTGTGACTCTGTTCTCTCTCCTCCCCGTCGATTATGCAGGAGAAAAGACCAAAGGATTCGACTCCTAGGTATTGAAAACAATACAAACAATGACAAAGGAAAGCACAACGGATCTCCAGTCAGAGAGCCACAGCTAATGACAAACCTCACTGTGGACATATTCCTTATTCATTATTCCTTATTCAATAGTCATTGCACATCACAGAGCTCCACAAAACTCCATGAAACAACCCGCTGGGGAGTATTTAGGAACTCCACGATGGGTTTGTAGGTATTTAGAAACTCTACGAAGGGTTTCTAAGTATTTAGAAAGCTGTGCCAAAAGCCTCCACTCAAGACCTGAGGCCATTTTATTTGATATTATTCATTTCCCAAAAGAATCAATGGTGAAAACGAGAACTTAACCAAGCATGGCATAGAAATGCGCGTGACACCCACCAGGAAAGTGTGAATGTCTGTTCACAAAGACGTTGAGGAACTTGCGTGAGCGAGGCAGATCTGACGAGGCGTCGGTGACAGAGTCGACTGACAAACCCGAAGTGTCTCTGGTAATGCCTCCCGCACCCGACTCTTCCTCTTCCAGCTCGTGGTCCTCCTCATCCTCTTCGAGGGCCGACTCGTAGACGGTATTGTCACTGTCGCTCTCGTAACTCTGGTAACACTTCTTCAGGCTGACCAGCTCCAACTGCGCATGCTCATCCACCACTAGCGTGTACTTCACCGAGTCGTAAGTCAGTCCCGATGCGTCTTTGCTTACCTCCGCGTTTACAAGCGCCGCGTCCTCCGTCATAACGACAGGGTCCGGCACCTCACTGAGGCTGTCAGTCCTGCACGGCGGTGTCGGGGGGTACACCTCATCCTCCTCACTGATGGAGGGGTTCGTGTTCCCAGGAAGAGGGTGGAAATGTAGAGGTGGGAGCTCCGTGTCGGAGCTGATGGACATGCGGTTGCTGTCGCTGCTCTGCGACAGGAAAGGCCGCTCCTGTTCACCACACACGGGCGTTAGGTGGACGTTCTGCGCGCCGTCCTTGTGGTTTTGTGTACATCCATTTTCGGACAGGTACTGAACTTGCTCCCGGCAGCCGTTCAGCGTGTGGTAGTGGGCAGTCTCTTTGACTGTTCCCACGATGCAGTGGCCCTCCGTCAGGGGACCGTCACTGGGTGTGTTCCGTGTGCAGATCTGGGCTGCAGGGCCCGTGTTGATCACAGACTCTGATGGCTTGTCCTTCCTCTTGCAGATGGATGTGGGATCTTTGTGTACGGATAAACCAGCCACACGGGGTTTGGTATCCAGTCTGCTGCTTGTCTGGACTTTGTCCACATTGGTGTGGGTGTCCTGCTGACGTGTAGGAGGAAGGTCCCCTAATAAACACACACACACACACACACACACACACACAAATGCAGATTATATAATAGGAAACTAGGTCCAAAATGAAGAGGATTATGAAGAAAACAACGGGTGTAAATATGAATGAGAATTTACAGAAGCATTAGGGGAAACAACACAAGTTCAGATTCTACAATTGTGTGTGTGTGTGTGTGTACAGCTTTGAGTGTTCTTGTTTTGGAACATGTCCTCAGTAGTCTTTTGAAATGTGGACTATTGAAAATGCTGTTGAGGTAATGACAACATTTTCAAAAAAGTAGTGTCCATATTTCCAGCTGACATGTTTTCATGTGTATGGGTTAACAAAAGCATTCAGCACAGACACATACATGCTCAGCAAAGACTCAGAATAGGATTTTATTAGCAGTCTACAGTCGGGCAAGCTGTTACATTTCCATTTCTAATGTATTTTGGACAATTCTGTTTATTATATCCCTGTTTATTATCTTTCTATTTTCTCTCTGTTTATTATCTCCATCTTTTCTATTGATCAAATGGTGATGTTCAGTTGTTTAGACGTTTATACTGACTGGTTCAGCACTACAACCCTTTCTTAGACTCTTCTCTATTCCTGTTTGACCATTAACAAAAAACAAACCAAAGTCTTTCACTGTAGTCTCATCACATGCATTTGGCCCCCAACACTTCCAATCCATTGTGGTCCTAACATTATAATTCCATCTGTCTCCTAACACGTCCACTGTGCTGTGGTCTTCACGCTGCTTTACGAGAGACAAAGTCCTGAACCTTGTGGCATTGAGAATGGTGAGTACAGGCCTACCATGAAGGCTTTAGGCCTTCATCTTGGATCCGCCCTCCCTACCTTTGACATGCGGTGAGGATGACTGGGTCTTCCTCTCTTTTCTTCTCTCTTTTTCACCCAGAGAGTTGTTATTTATTGTATCCTGTAGGAAAGGGGACAGAAAGATGGACTGAATAAAACGAGGGAGATGTAGAGTATGGTAGCCATGGTAACTTCACTCCGTGATCAGTGGGAAATCTGATCGTTTTGGTCCTTGTCCAGTGGACAGAGGAAATTCCTGTTGTGCTTTGGTCAATGGCTATTTAAAGGTGAAATTCTAGGACTTTCCTAGCCTTCTGAACATGACTGAGCTCTGAGAAATCATCCGGAACTTTGTACTGCTCAAATACGTCTCAGATACGTCTCGCTGACTCATAAACCAGGCCAGCGTGATGCGGCAGGCGCTGGCACTCCACTGTCTCCATGGAAACACTGCCACAGAGGATTCTGTGTGTGTGTGCTTGTGTGAGTGTGTATTTGTGTTTGTGTGTGTGTGTGTGTGCCTGCGTGAGTGTGTGAGGTGTGGGCAGATGGTATGATGCTATCTGAGAGAAAGGGAAAGAGAGGTTTGTCAACTCTCCCATTAATTTGTGTGACAAATGTGTTTCTCTTCTACAATGAGCAGAAAAACTCAAATTAGTCCGGACACCACCCTCGGAATGAAAGGGTGGAGACGTGAGAGAAGTGGGAGAAGATGAGAACGCAGGACAGAAGACGAGAGACGTGGTTTAAAACAAAACCTTCACCCACAACTAACACTCACCAAGCGGCATAGAGCGTTTACTTATAAACCAATCATACCACCTTATGTCAGACACTCAAGCCCAGGTTTGTCATGTGCCATTTGTGGCCAGAAACCTAAAGGGCTACATCATACTGGTGCTTCAGATGTACGAGGTAGGCTGAGAGATGAGTGCTCATGTCCAAGGAACCTGGTCCACGGCTCTGGTCAACCTGAGAAAAGCCTTCTGGTGTATGCATTCCTTTCGCAGCCGGAGGGCAGCATGGCCTTGTGGGCTGGAATTGGGAGGAGCTGTGGAATGGTGAGGAAGTGAAAGAGTAACACTTGGAAAGGTCTGGGTGGAGCTGGGTGGAGCTGAGTGGAGCTGGGTGTATTCCCAGTGTGGGTTGTTTCCTACTTATTTTGCATCAAGCGGTTTTTCCTTTCTATTTATACCTCTGCTCATTAGGGGTCTGGACACATGACATTTAGATGAACTGTATAAAAATTCATTTGGAAATTAACTGCATTATTGCAGGAAACCTTCATATGTAATGTGAAGTCACAGCTGAGTGCCTTTCACTGTGTGTTTGTGCGTGGCTGAAGTGCAGCATGGTTGTTCCATACGGTGGTGACAGAGAGCTGAGCGACTCGTCCTGTCTGCTCGTCGGGGTCTCCGGCAGCGTGGAGCACGGCTCGGGTTGGAAACACTCTCCAATGGTCAGCACTGTGAGCAGCATTTCCACACACAAGCAGTCAGCAGTTTCTCCGGGTAAAAGGACCGTGCTGACCCGGTTCAGCCTGGTACCCCTCGCAGGCTGAGGGGAGAATGCTGCTCTTCTGCTCCAGAGCCATGCTGTGTAACATATGCCTTCTTGTGCGCTAAGCAGGGTGTTAAAGTCAGTTGCTCACATTCCAGATAGTGCACTATACAGGGAGTAAGGAGCCATTTTGGATTCAGCTCTAGATCGCCCGTTTAAAATTTTTTATTCAGGTGTCTTTGAGCATTACTTTATCACATTGCCATTGTGTTTCACTTGCAACAGCAA